>NW_026623837.1:0-2890 GCF_030028575.1 Malurus melanocephalus | reverse complement strand
TCGGCAGCGCCCGCTCCGTCTCGCCCGGTGCCCGAGCTCGTACGGAATGTCCCGTGGTGTCGGTCCCGGTCCCGCGGCGCCGCCCAGCTCTCCGTGCGCCCGCACCGGGGGCGGGAGGAGGATGCGGCGGGACTGCCCCGCGGGTCCRACACAGCTCGACGGGGGCCGGGACAGGGGTCGGGCAGAAGCCGGACGCACCCGGGCACGGAACATCGCACCTTAAGGGGAAGAAGAGACAGAGAAAGAGAGAGAAAGCTCTCAGACGTCCTGCCCCATCAGGTAGAACGGTTATAAAACTTTATGGTTCATCTGTTGTCTGTGGGGTTTCAGGTACAATATATGTGGGCCTGCCATGGGGATAACTCCTAAGTGTCAGATAASTGTGACAGCTGTGAGAGTTGTAACTCTGAGTAGTAACTCTGAGTAGTAACTCTCTAATTTCTTCCTGGGAGATCCAATTCTTGTYAGGGTTCTGAAGATGAATTTGCCAATAASATGCATTGCATGTAGGCCATGTATAATACCCTTTTTTCCTGCACTCACCACATGTTTTGTTGTCATGTCAGGGTGTGATCCATTCCACCAAGAAGGGAATGTTGYATTCAATAACTCACACATTTCTTCCCACCCTCCCGGGGGTATTCCAATTAAGCATGTTCAGAAAGGATTATTAGCTGATAGCATACTSAAACAGAATTCAGTAACACTTGACTTGTTAGCCCATGTGATCCACATATTTTCTTGGGGATTGACTCTTAAAATGGCCTCACTTTCTATGCAAAGCATTASTAATACAATTGCAAAGAGCCATTTAACAGCTCCATATTGTCTGTCATTGCACAGTCAACTGTGGATCCCTGCATAAAATCTTTGGAAATTGGCTCTACCCATGCAAACCTTCACATCAGTATTGCTCTGGTCATAATTGATGATCTGTATTGCAAAAATGCACTGTGAACATTGCACTACTTACTTTTTCTCTGTTTAGGGCCATATCCATACTCCCCTCTTTTGTTTTTAATGCTATGTTCTTCTTTGTATAAACATGTACAGCAAAGCACAACAATACAGGCAACGAACTAATAAGTTGACCATGTGCTTAGCATTAGCATTCAGCAAAACCAAGYAAGGTAATACATGTAATCAGTAGGACACCAGTGAAAGGATAATGATTTCAAAAGATGCGTTATCAACTACCTAAAATATTTCTTTATTTCCCAGGGTCTGCAGTAGGTGGCTCGCCTCATTTCACAGGGACGACTCAGAAAACCTTTCCCGGGTAAGGTTTCTAAGTTTACTCTGCAGAGGTTCCAGCTTTGATCGCCCCAAATCGCCAAGTCAAAGTGACTTGATTAAATTTTTTAGTGCAGAAATATCTGCGTTTGTTGGCATATTTCCCCACCATCTAGGGCTAGGGCTTTGCCAGAGCCCAGGCCTTAACTGGGAGGGAATCTCTACAATTCTACAGACAGCTTTTCTATTAAGTTTCTTAAAATAACAATAACAAATTTCTTATAGATAACTTCACAAGGCTATGCAAAAGTTTTTAAAACAGTTACTTAAACAAAATACAAACAATCCAAAGAGTGCATGTGAGAAACCTCTAATAATAGGTTCTGGAAAACACCCTTTTTAATAGATYTATGAATTAGTGTCATGACATTGACAATATATCAAAATCATTCACTTAGCAATAGTAACTTTTAAAGAAAACCTTTGAGATATAATTTCTCTATATATTTATGCAGATATAGCGGAGCAATAAAGAAAGCATTTAAACTTTAATATCACTTACACTTAACAGAACGTAACTTTACCTTTACTAAAACTTCACAGAAATTAAATCTGATAGCACTTCAACTGAGAAKACATGAAAGACCTTGACCTTAACAGAACTTAAATATAGTATTACTTAAAGGTAACAGAACGTAACTGYATTAGAACTTTAATCTTAACACTGCTTAAAAGTGACAGAATTTAAAATTCAGAAAGTGAACAGATATGAAAATGTATAGGCTTCACACTTAAAATTACTTACATTTAACAAAACTTTATTAACACTTAACACTTAATGGCATTTAACAGATACATTATAAATTGATTTAAACAGAATTTTTCATGAAACAATAGTGACTCAGTTATACACTTCAGTTACAAATCTCAAATACTTAAGTTAGAATAACATTCCCTATTTATTTGCTGCAGCAGTTTTACACACACACACACACACCCACACACACACACACACACACACACACACAGACACACACCCCCACACCCCCACATAGACACACCCCCCCCCACACACACCCACACACACAGAGACACACACACACACAGACAGACCCACACACGCAGACACACACACGCAGACACAGTGACACACACACTGACACACACACGCAGACACAGTGACACACACACTGAGACACACAGAGACACAGTGACACACACACTGACACACACAGAGACACAGTGACACACACACTGAGACACACACAGAGACACAGTGACACACACACTGACACACACAGAGACACAGTGACACACACACTGAGACACACACAGACACAGTGACACACACACTGACACACACAGAGACACAGTGACACACCCCCCCCCACACACCCCCACACAGACACACCCACCCACACACACACACCTCCACACACCCCCACACAGACACACCCACCCACACACACCCACACACACCCAGACATACACAGAGACACACCCACACACACACACACACAGACACAGACACACAGACACACACACACACACACACACACACACACACACACACACACACACACACACACACACACACACACCCACACACACACACACACACCCACACACACACACACACACACACACACACACACAC
>NW_026623836.1:383295-385271 GCF_030028575.1 Malurus melanocephalus | reverse complement strand
GCGCATGGAACATGTACAACACTAAGTTTGGGATCAAGAACTGAGATGGGAAACTACTGGACTCATCGTGAGAAATTCTGTGCTTCCACCATAGTGAAGAATTCCATCATTTCCTCCTTYCTAATGCAGAGGAATTCACAGGAGAACTCTCACGCTTCAGGTRGCAAAGCAGAACATCGTGACAGGAACTATTGGAACACAGTTTCTAAAACAGCTGAAATRTTCACATAGCTCCAATCAAAACTGGAAAATGACAAGAGGAAATAATGGTGCACATTACAATGGAGGAGAGTAGGTTTAGATGGCCTGTTAGAATGGAATTGTTCCCTGTGTCGGTGGGGAGACCCGGGCACAGGTTGCTCAGAGAAGCTGTGGCTGCCCCKGGATCCCTGGAAGKYCTGAWGGTCAGGTTGGACGGGGYTTGGAGCAAGCTGGGATAGTGGAARGTGTCCCTGCCCCTGGCAGGRRGTGGGACTGGATGGGCTTTAAGGTCCCTCCCATCCCAAAACATTCCATGATTCCAGGATTGTCTGATTCTACAAACTGCAGTGAAACCTTGGACATCTGCATGGAGAAGTCAAGTCCATCCCGGTTAGAGATCCAAAAGATAACATTTGACATATTAATGTAGGTTAGAATTTTGTCATGGCCATGAAACAGAAGGAGATTGTTCAAAAGTGAAATACTGGGATCTTATCGTGATGGATTAAGACAATAAAGACCTGTCAGAGGGAGAATGTTGAAGTTTGAAACATGTGAGTACTGTAATACATAAGAAAATTAAACTTGCACAGAAAAKATAAAACTTTGGATTCATCAATATGTTCTTTCAAGCAATTTCGAGGATCCCCCTGCATCCACTAGGCAGACCTGGATCTGCTGGGCAGCCCCCGTCTCTCTTCAAGAGACACCCTCTGTCCACTCTTTGTGAACCTGGTGATTTCTCAAACCTATAGATCTGGTGATAGAAACCTCATAAAGTTGTGTGACTGTGAAAAGTTAAAACTCCTGCAGATGGAGATGAATTGGAAATGGATTGTTCAACTTCCCTCAGACCAGGCCAGGGCTGATGGGATCCATCGCACTGATGCAACTCATGTCTGCTTCTAGACTGGAAATTTCATTATATCAATCTTAATTTATGTGCTGCAAGTTCCAGGATGTAACAGAAGAATGTGAGTTTATTTGCAATAGTGTTGTAGAGCCACACCAAGCAGAACCTGCAGAGTGCAGGGAATGGTTGCTAGTGAGCTATCCACAGAGCTGACCTCGTGCCTTGATGTGAACAGAATCAGCTGGTTTCCTTCAAAGGAAAACTGGAGAGCAGAGCAGCCAGGTAACCTCGACCTGGGAAATTTATGAAATTCATGTGCTTAGCAGAGCTAAGCACAATCCAAACATATCTACTGAAGTGGTGCTGTGCTGTGGTTCATCTGCYGAAAAATATTGTGTCATCCTGGGGTATTGCAGAATACAGATCAGAATACCCAACTCCTACAGCAGTTTTCTGAAGCTTTTGGTACTTGCAACATAAATCACCAGTTTTGACCAGGTCTGCAAATTATGACTTTTACTCTTTTCATAGCCTTGATCATAAGTCTGCCCATAAGGAAAACAAGGCTTAGGGCATGAGAAACTTAAAACATTTTCCGTAACTTGATACAACTTTTTAATAATATTATTTTACTTATAATCATCAGCTTAAGTAATTTTCATACTTGGTCTATTTTGTGATTTAAAACATATTGAGCTGTCTTCACTATTGATTTAAAACAAAACTCAGTTTATATTTCCTACCATTGTTTAATAAAATGATTACTCTGGAAATTATCTTTCTTCTCCTTCCCAGTATRTACCAATGTGAAACAACRCTCCCTATTGTCCCTCCTGGCTGTACTTTGATTATCATTATGGAATAGTTTTGGTGCATATGGGCTGGATTCTTCTGGATAAAAAGGTAAGGGAGGATGGAAGGA
>NW_026623836.1:343106-382680 GCF_030028575.1 Malurus melanocephalus | reverse complement strand
TTGCACATACAAAGATGGGAATATGATCCTGCTGCCAGGAGCTGGGAGAGCACATGGGAAAGGGGAATTACCCCTGGGCTGCAGCTGGAGCATCTTAAAGATGGCCCAGAGGACAGTACCACTCACCTCACCGGGTTTGCCTGACAACGCTGTTGCTATCCCACTCCCCACTCCCCAGGTGCTCATTTCCTCTGGATTTCCCTTTCTTGGACAACTTGCCTGCAGTAAATGAGAATCTGTATCTTGGAAGCAGTTCTAGATGCAATAACTTGCAAGAATCAATGCTGTGATGCCCACAGGAAACTAGAGGTGTTCATGAAGTTGGAGCCAACTGGGCCAGGTGGTCACCCCTGAGTGATGGCAGACATGAGGCTGCTCCAGCAGGGCACCGTGCTCTCCAAGGGGCTGAATCCATTATTTATTGCCTGGATGTGATCAAAATGAAGGATCCCCGTTCACAGTAGCTTGGAATCCTCCTCCCAATTGTTTTATAACCTCCTGTTGCACTGGAGCCAACGGCACCACACCAAAAACTGCAGCATCACTGCAGCATCACTGTGAAACAGAGTGGGATGGGGAATAACAGGACAGGGGAAGTTTCAATTAGATATTAGGAAGATTTCTTCACCCAAAGTCTTGTCATGAACTGGAACAGGCTGCCCAGGAAAGTGACAGTCACCATCTCTGGAGGGATTTAGTATATGGGTAGCTGTGGCACTTGGGGACATGGTTTAGTGATGGTTGCTGGGTTAATGTTCAGACTGGATGGTCTTACAGGGTTTTTCCAACCTTAACAATTTTATGGTTCTATGATTCTWTTACTTGAAGCCATGAGGAAACTGTCACTGAGCATAAAATGGGGATGGTTTAAAAACCAGAGGAGAGGAAAAAGCCATGGGAAGGGATTTGCAAGGGTCAGAGTCAGGTTCATCTTGTTGCAGCAGGAGGAGCATCATCAGGGGACCAGCTGAGGTTTGTTAATGAGCTATGAGGAGAGCAGGGAGGAGGACTGGAGCTCCATCTCCAACACAAATCACCCAAAGCAGGTCCAGGTTGGCACAGTCCCATGGGATCCTGGTGTTGCTGATCCTCCTCCAGCTGTGCTGGGTGTCCTGAGGTAGCTGTGAGGAGTTATCTCCCAGCTCTTTCCTGAAAGAGTAAGAACTGTTGCAGAAGAAAAAAGGTAATTTTGATTAATAGCATTCTCCCTCGTGAAATAGGGGGAAATACAGCAAACTGTTCTCCCCTGATTGTTTGTGAATAACATTTTTTTCCTGGGCTGATATTCCCTGCAACAGAACTCTGGGCTGAACTTGCAGGGAAGGAAAAGAATGCTGTATACTCAGAGACCACAAATTCATATGGCCTGGGTGAGAAAATGGTGATTGTAGAAGAAAAAAAAAGTCACAAAATCTACAGCATGCTGGAAAATGCCTTTTTTAATTTTTTTTTTTCCTTGTGAAGTTGTTGCTTTTCCTTCACAGTCCCTGGACTGCTCTGAGATCCGCCTGGTATTTTCCCTGGTTACCAGAGTTAGGTTATGGGATAAACACTGTGTTGCCTGCCCACAGAGGAGCAACAGTGGGAGGAAATCCAAATCATACCCTGTCCAAGCTGCTCCCAGGCCCATTGCAGGAGCTGTCAGAGGCACAAAGGCAGATGGGAGACCAAATTACAGGCTCAGAGCAGGAGAAATCCTGGCTGGACTTCCCTGGTGCTGTCTCAAGAAACCCCCCAGCCCTGTGGAGAAGGCTTGTGTTTGGAGATGGAGAAACATCTTAAAATTTGTTTTATGTTTTCTTCATGATTATTTAATACTGACACAGCTACACYGTCCGAGGTCCTTTCTTGCTTTCAATTTGTTTCCCCCTCATTCCAGGGGCTGAGTCCCATATCTTGGATAACTTTTTGAGTATGTTGCTCACCACTTGATTGTCTCAGCTCCTACCAGTGGATTTCAAAGCAGAGCCATCTGTCTGCTGGGCTTGGCTGGTCCTCAAGCACTGTATTTCAGCAGGTCCCATTCAGTGATCCAGCTGCTGTTCAGATATAAAATGGGAGTTGATACTGAACATTGAAATCTTGGATATTAGCGCTCTCTCTGTGTCACTTCCATTGCACTGACCCTTTCAGAGACCATCAGCCTTAGCCTGTGTCTGTGACCTATAAACACAGGAGTGATGTGGAAACCTCCTGTCTCAGGTGGGCAATCTCGATTATAAAATGCAGAGCCTCTTTTAAATGATCAGCCTAAAAGCACGTGGCAGGTATRGCTGGGAGCCCAATTCCTCCTCTGAAGGCTGAACTTCTGAACTGCAGATAATTACTACCCTTCTCCTCCTTTTGGTGGCGTCTCCTRTCTCAGGCTGTAGAAACAATATGTAGGTGCTTTCAAGTTTAAAATAAGTGAACATGGCGTGGCTGTGCGTTAAAAAATACCGGCTTTGTGCTTCCAGATGAAGAGCCCAAGGCTGCAGAGCTGGAGGTGTGTGTGTTCCCATGTGGTGGGTGAGTCACCAGCAAAGCCAGGGGCAGGCTGGTGTCACAGCAGCTCAGARCATGAGGGGGGCGAAACCCCCTGCAAGGGGATGAAACACTGGCACAGGCTGCCCACATAGGGGGGATGCCCCGTCTCTGGAAACATCCAGGCTCAGGTTGAGGGCTCAGAGCAATCTGATCCAGGTGAAGATGTCCCTGCTCATTGTAGGGTGGTTGGACTAGAGGGCATTGAAAAAGCCCTTTCATCCCACAGCATTGCATGCCTATGGAAGCAGGGCTGCTGGCAGGGGACACATGGCCCTAGTTTGGGGCACGGCCCCACWGTTGCTGTGCTGCTGGGTGGTGGCATGTTCCCTATACAGGCATTCCAGTCGTGTTCCCTGGGGTAGGACAGATCTGGAGCTGCGGGGTGGGAGGAAACACGGCTGCCTTGTGCACCTTTGTGCCAGGCTGGAGCTGGTGGTGGCGCGGATGCTCCCCCTGAGCCGGTGACACTGGAGGGTCCCCGCAGGGACAGTCCCCAGCGGGCCCGTGCTCCCGCCCCGCAGCGGCGGCTGGAGGAGGGTCATGCTTGGGTGACAGAGGCAGGCCGGCGTGTCCTGCCGAGCTGCAGGCAGCAGATGGCAATGTCGCCCTGCCGGAACCGCAGGGATGCAGAGAGATGCTTGTTGTGCTGACAGCTTGGGGACAGGGGACAAAACGACCCTCTCAGTGGGTCCAGCTCCTTTAGCAGGAGCTGTAGGGTCTCAGGAAATGGTGGAGGTGCTCCTTCGCCCCGGACTAATGTGGGTCTCTGCTCCCCATGGCCTCCCAGGCAGGACAGGTAGGGACACTCCTGTGTGCCTGCTGCTCTCCCCACCTGCATGGCAGAGGCTGCTCTAGGGCTGGTCACAGCTGGAGCAGCTCCGATGTAAAAGAGCTCAGCCTGGCTCTCGTCAGGCCTTGGGGTGGGGTGATTTTGACAACTGGGGAGATTGAGGCAGGGAGCAGCGCCTGTGAGTGATGCTGGGCACACCACAGAGCTGGTCAGCCGCTGTTTGAGCAGGGGGTGAAGCTGTTCCCACACTGAGCCTTGGCATGGCCATGAGTGACCTTTAGCAGGGTGTTGTGCCTCCTTCCCTGACTCACCCTGCTCCAGCAGCTGTTCCCCGGGTGCAGCACTCGGGAGGTTTGGATGGCCACATGKCCTCCCTGTGCCCACAGAGCCCCAGTGCCATGGGAAGCTGGGTTGTTCCCTGCCTGGCATGGTGGTGTCCTGGGGCCAACCCTCAGTCACCTCAGGGACTTTGAGCTGTGCGCTCTCTATCTGATGGGAACGGAGCCAGCGCTGGAAATGTTTTCTTCTCCTTTTCTCCGAGCAGTTCCATCCCGTCTTTTATCAGGCARGGCTGCTGAGCTCAGGGAAATGGGAGCTTGGGGCACGTTCTYGGGGAATGACTGTGGGTTTTGTTGACTTCTCTGAGCTGACAACTTGCTGGTGGCTGCATCAGTGGTACAGAACACAGAGATGGCATCAGCCCTTGGGGCAGGTGGCAGCTCTGGGTGATGCCACTGCAAGTACCATCAGCAGCCAMGGCACCTTATCGCAGGCCCAGGAAGAAGAGGCCAGAAGCTGCCAAGAAATAGTTTTGAGTTGCCAAAATGGGCACTGTGGGCCCTCTTGGCCTCCTCATAGCCTGGATCCAGCACATTTCACTGTGGTTTGGAACCAGGCTGTTCCTTGGGGTGGAGGGTACTGAGTGACACATCCTCTGCTCCCCAAACAGCAATGCTTCCAGTCAGCACAGGGCCATGCTGATGCTAAAAAACAAATTAATTTCCTCCATCTGAGCACTCCTGATTCAGCATTCCTTCAGTCAGCACTTTACAGCAGGCGTGAGATTATGGGAAGGTGCAGGGCACAGAGGAGGGAGCCCGGTGTCCTGGCTGGGTACCTCCCCATCAGGTGTAGCCACAGAGATGCTGGCACTGCACTCTCAGCCCGCGTGGACCAGACGTGACTGGCARGAGGCTTTGTGGGTCATGGCAGTGGTGTCCTCGTGGTACTCTCTCATCCACTCTTCCTGTATTCCTGGCTCTGCTAAAGGTTGTCAGGACCTTGGAAGGGGTACTCACTTAAGAAAATTGCCAGGAGGCAACAGGTCTGTGTGTTCTGAGTTTAATTTCTTCMTTTCAGAAGGATTCATGTGACTCTGTTTTCTTTACCTGAAGCATGGCATTGTTGTCATCCATTACACAGGGTATCCAGGCTTTGCTGCAATGGCTGCTGCATTTTGGGAGCAGCTCCCTGACATATCCACGAAATGTGGTGAACAGTGCCCTGGAGACAGAGGTCAGACTGAACCAGAGGTCCTGAGAGAGGCATTGAGATTTTGGGGCTGGCTTCTGTGTTGATGCTGTGTGTGGTTTCWTGTGCTCCTCCCCTCTGGAATTGTGCTTTGCTTTCCAGCAGCGGCTTGACCTGACACATCAGCCCTTAGCTGAGTCACTCGTGTCAGCTGGAGGAGCTCCCAGGAGAGCAGGGCACAGTGAGGAGGCACAGAGGGCTCTCTGTCCTGCAGGATGGCGAGTGTGGGATGTGACAGCCAGGGACGGATGGCACAAGGCAGGTGTGGACACCCAAAGAAAGGGACTGGCAGTGCTGGAAAAGTCATGGCTACAAGACAAGGAGGGAAACCCTGCCTTGGAACCAAGCACAAATTGATCCAGACCCTTTTTCATTTGATCACCCAGAAATCCTGGAAAAATCAGCTGAGAGGGGGAAGCAATGGAAACTGAATGCACTGCATCTTGTCAGGGACGTTCAGGGATAAGGAATGTGCAGCCCTTGCAGTCAGGGGAAGGAGCTGATCCCAGCCCAGCACCAGGAGATGCCTATCAGGCTGGACATTGCTTGTGCCACGTACACCTGGGGGGTCAGATTGCTGCTGGTGTTATAAACCCCTATCACCCTCCAGATGCAAATAAGCCTTATCTCCTAAAGTGAATCTTATTAACCAGGAGTAGACTTTGCTGCCCATACAGTGCCCTTTAAACCTCAATTGGWGCTTTTCACCTTCTAGTGTACTGGGGAGGGTTTGAGGAAAAGAAAAACAAAGTGATTTCTTCCCATGTGAGCTGCTCTGAGCTGAGGGTGTCCTGCCGGCTCCATGGTTTGCTTTGGTGCAACGGTGGAGTTCCAGGGGCTCTGCCAGCTCTAGCCAAACCATTTGGGATGCTCTTTGCCCAGTTCTGGAGCAGGAAATGGCCCACAGTCTGCAGTTCCCCTGCCTGGCTCAGAAGAGTTTATCAGAGGCACTTGCACACCAAACACTCCTTGCAGTGTTAAATCCACTGATAACGGACTTGCAAGTAAAAATGCTGGGCTGCAGCTGCCCCTGCCTCCARTCCTGCAAGCACAAACATTGCAAGGGACCTTTCTGGCCCTTTGTTTAATTAATGTCTGTGTTTGTGTTCCCAGGAAGGCTTCTGTAGCAGGAGCAGTAATTTATGAGGTCCTGGTACGGGCAGTGACTGCTTCATACATGATTCATGCAATTCCCAGTAAGGATCCTTTGCTCCCTGTGACAGTTTGGATCATCAGTCTGTCCTCCCTGTGAGGTTGCATCTTTCCACTGTTTCAACAAAAACTGCCCATTTCTCTTGAGAAAGGGAGGCTCTGGTTGAGAGGAAAGGGAAATGTTGTCTCCCACATTGGCTCCTCATCCCTTAATGCTGTGCCCATCTCGCCAGGCTGTCCCTCTCTCTATCGCTTGGGAAAGGCAGTGCTCAGCCTTGTGAGTGGGACTGCAGAGGGTAGTGCAGATCAGAGAATCCCAGTATGGTTTGGGCTGGAAGGGCCTGAAACACCATCTCATTCCCAYCCCCCTGCCATGGCCAGGGATGCCACTCACWATCCCAGGCTGCTCCAAGCCCTRTCCAACGTGGCCTTGAACACTTCCCAGGATGGGGCAGCCACAGCTTCTCTGGGCAGCCTGTCCAAGATGTCCTGGCACCTTTAGGTGTAGCTGTAACCTGCAGGTGTGAAGATGGCAGTGGGACCATCTTATACCAGCCTGGCTTCTCAAACAGCTCCAAGAGCTGTGMCAAACACTGGCTCAGCAGCAAAGCAATGCGCTGCCCTGCCTTGCCAGCAGAGAGCTCCCGGGAAGGCTGGAGGCTTGGCTGCCCGTTCAGAGCTTTGCAAAGCCGCCGGGATGCTGCTCTTCCCGCATCTCCCTCGGCGACCACATCAGCAGAGGGCACTGCGCGTCCGTGCTTAATCCACCTGGGAAAGGAGGCAAGGTCTTTTTCACCTCTCTAGCTTCAAGCACGGACCAGCAGTATTTGCTCACTGACCACAAACATCTCCCCCAGCTCCCTGCCCAAAAGGTCCAGGCTGCAGGGCCGCCTCCCTGATGGAAAGATCGGGCCTGATGAAGGAAATCAGGAGGCATTCGGTGAAACGACAGGAAAATTTAGATCAAACGGCAGGAAATCTGCTCTCGGGCAGCAAAGAAGAGCTATGCTGTGGAAAGYTCTGCTSTGGCAGGAGGTGATCCAAGACAAAYAGGGAGCTGCCTTCTGGGATGGAGTGGCTGGCAGGCAGGATGGGCGAGAGCCGGGGATCTGGGTGAAGGCATAAAAGCACTTTGGCTCCGCTGTGGTCACAATGGGTGGTCAGGGAGGAGCTCACACCCTCTCCAGCCCCTGCAGCAACAGAAGGAGCCTTTCCCAYCATGGCCTGTGGTGGATATTTAGAYTTAYAATTTATATATGGGTATYTAAYRGGTATTTAGCAGCCTGAGTGGCATAATCCCAGTCCCAGCCATCTTTGGTGCAGAGGGTGCCCTCCTTGGTGAGGTGTGGGCTGTTTGGAGACAGGCTTTGAGCTCTTCCCCGAGAGTATTTGTGTGCAGACACAGAGATAAATGTGCCAAAGTGGATGTTCCTGTGATGCCAGTGGAAGTGGCTGCTTGCTGAAATGAGCAGGGAGACAGGTGCTACCTCTTGCATTGTGTTGAGACTTCTCAGTGGAGCTCTCTGGCTGCAGAGTGAGCAGGGAAGATCAAAGACTCACGTATTTTCTTGGATGGAATGTCCTGCTGCCTTTCAGGGGGCAGAGAGGGAGAGTGAATGAGTAGTGAGTGAGCGAGTGTTTCTTCACTTTTTGAAATCAGGGTGTCTGAGAGCTCTTGGATGGCCACTTGGCAGCACTTGGGTGACCACCCCACGACCCCCCCTGATCTGGCTGGTTTCTGCAGGGCTGAGCTCCCACAGGAGAGCAGGCTTGTGCACCTCCACGTGCTACCTGTGGGTTGAGCTAGCCCAAGGCTTCACTTAAACATAAACTGGCATATTTCCAGCCACTAGGAAGTGATTGCTGCCTGGGAACCCGCCTTGGAGCACATTTGTTGACTGAAACCTTTATCAAGAGAGTGAAGGTGGTTTCCAGACTTGTTGATGTCCTCGAGATAGCTTTCGTGGAGGCTTTCCAAGACACTGCAATCTCAGCTATTGCCCTTTGACAGCAGCAAAGATAAAGACACACGAACCTCCTGTGCAAGGAATCTTCCTTTTCCTCCCGTGGTTCATTGAGATTATGCTGCATTCTGCTGCTGCAGGGCTCTGTCCCCAGACAAACCGCTGGGGAATCACACACAGCCCTAATCACCCATGAAAGAACTCTCTGACTTGTCTCTCCTCACCCTCTTGGAGCAAGGGCTTGTGTGAAGGTGTCTGAGCTCTGTATGAGTGCGAGAAAWCCTCGGGGTGGAGGTGACTGATCCCCTCTGACTCTGCAAGCAGAGGGGTGGCTCTCATTCTAAACTAGCCGCTATTGCTCAGAAGGGATGAGAAAGCTGAGCTAAAACCATGTTCCCTGGCATAATAATTTCTGAAACAGCAGCAGTGTGTTTATGTAGGACTGTAAAGGAGCTGTGAAATGCTGCCAGACTATYCATGAATGTCCTGGTGAATCTCCTGGAGCCCAGAGCCACAGCCTCCTATCAGTGTGGTAAAGTGTCAGACCCAAAAGGGAGAGAAGCTGGTAAAGGAGACCAGCTGAGGAGCTTGAGGCCACTCAGACCTGCCATGAGGAGGGCCTGTGGCAGTGCAAGTCAGCAGAGRTGGAAGGGGAGGTGAGCCACGATGAGTTCTGGGCCATGTCCATCCTGCAGATRGAATCACAGAACCATTTAAACTGGAAAAGACCTGTAAGGTCATCAACCATGTCCCTACATTTCTTGTCTACACTTCTTTAAATACCTACAGTGATGGTGACTCCATCACTTCCCTGAGCAGCCTGTTTCAACCCCTGACAATCCTCTCCATGAAGAAATTTTTCCTAAGATCCAATCTAAACCTTGACTTGAGGCCATTTCCTCTTGTTCTGTCATTATTACCTGGAAAAAAGAGACCAATCTCCACCTGGCCACACGCTCCTGTCAGGGAGCTGTAGAGAGTGAGAAGGTTCCTCTTGAGCCTCTTTTTCTCCAGGCTCCCCTAGGTGTTCCAGCCCCTTCCCCAGCTCTGTTCCCTTCTCTGGACCTGCTCCAGCCCCTCAATGTCCTTCTTGCAGGGAGGGGCCCAGAACTGGACACAGCATTTGAGCTGTGGCCTCACCAGTGTCCCAGACAGGAGGAGGTCACTGCCATGGCTGCTACAGACCGGGTGCCCTCGGCCTTCTTGCCCACCTGGGCTCATGCTCAGCTCTGTTGACCAGCACACCTAATTGCTAATCCCCTTGGGTCACTGCCTTGAGGACCTTCCCTCTCAACACTTAGGAATTTTCTACAGATTTCCAGYCCAGACRTATCCATGGCCAGCCATGGATTTTCCTCATTTATTCCTSAGCCAGAGGACAGTGCTGGCACAAACAGCTCCTCTCCCTGCTTGTGCTCTTCGATGTTGATTTGAAATAGTCTCTCTCTGGCCTTGGGTTTCAGAGGGATGCATTTCAAAACCAGAAATAAATGGGCTTGAAATATTTCCCATAATTTTGCAAGATCTCGACCCTCYGATAGCCAGATTAGAAGAAGGATAACAAGGAAATCAGCATTCAGGCTGGAACCACTATTGTTAAATAGACACCACCGTAAAGCCAGTACTTCTTGTTTACAATTGAACTCATGAATTTTTAGATATTAATGTWTGAGAGATTGAGTAAACAACCATTGTGCCTCTAAGGAATGAGTCCCAGGCTGTCCTGAGCTGGAATACTTTGTACTTTCCTGATTGCCTTCCAAGAATTTCAAATTACTTGGTAAGAGAAAAACAACCCGGCTTCACGAGATGTTTGTGAGGTTTTCTGGGTGGACTTGGCTCTTGTGCTCTGTCGTGGGGCTGGTGTGGGGCAGAGCTCTGGGGCTGGGCACCGTGGGACACTGAACACCTGGATGTTCATGGAGAGGTGGGAACTACACGTGAAGGATAAACCAGCAGGGTCAGGAGGATCAGCCTGGGTGTGGTAAAACCCTGCTGCAGTGCACAGMTCTGCAGCTGGTGTGCAGGCCTGGCAGAGAGCAGTCCCAGTTTATTTGGCATGGAAACATCATGGATACTGGCACGGAGAAGCAAAGGGACAAGTAGGAAGTCACAAAGTAGTTCAGGGTGACAGCCAGCAAGAAAAGGGCTCTGCTTGCCTAATTCATGAGCCTTTCAAGGGGCAGCTTGGATGGTCTTGTCACAAACTGACAAAGGGGTGTATGACCAGGCCGTGTCCCCCATTCCATGGAGAGACAGTGCCATGCTCTCCAGGGAAGCTGCGGCACTTCTGGCTTCTCCATGACAATTGCCAATTGTCCCTCTGGGCCAGCCCAGACAATCCTGCCATAGGCATCCTGGCCAGCATTTTGGTAAAGCAGGCAGGATGGGTCCCTACCTGGCTTCTTCTTGGCTTTGGTTCCCAAGCCAGCAACCTGGAGCTGAGGAAAGAGTCATGAATTCGGGTTATCAAACCATCTGCTGGCTGCATTTTAAAAAGCAATTAAAGCAAAATTGTTTCCAGCCCTTCTGTTTGCAAGATGTAGTCTAAAGAGAGAGAGCCAAGCCAGGATTTGCCTGATCCTGCTGCTGCTCCAAGATGAGTTAATTCGATTTAATTCCTCTGCTGTGCATGCTGGAAAATGAGGAGTTCCCTACTGAGGCCCAGGGAGTGTGCAGGTAAGCAGGGCAGTGTGCTGTACAGTTTAAATGATGGTGAAACACAGGAAAACAGCATTTTGGGACTTTCAAGATTGCTTTCAATTAGAAATCATTAAACAGAGTTCAAAAATGTAGGATGTAGGAATACTTTTGGGTGGTAGAGGATGATGGAGTATTGCTGGAGATGGATGGATTGCAGGTCTAGGCAGTGTTGGAGGGTCWGAGGAGCTGTTCCTGGGGTACCCCACAGGGCTGGGGGACTGGTGTGGGGACAAGGGGTCCTTGAGAGTTGCCTCTGCTCACGCACTGACTCCCAGGGACCTCTCAATGCATGAAACTCTTCTTTTTCTGATGGTGAAAGGCACACAAGGGGCAGGGGGAAAAGGGGGTAGGGGTGAAAAGGGAGGGTAGGGTGACATAATTCTTCTTTGTCCTCCTTTGGCAGCTGTCACCCTGCCAAAGCAGAGGATGACCTTGTGCTGGAGGGGAAGGTGAGGCCATGCCTGGTGCTGAAGGGYACACATGTAGAGGATTTAATATTCCTTGTGTTTTTATGTCCACAGGGTTTTCATTCCTGCTCTGCTGAGAGGTCGTGCCCAGGAGAGCTGGGGAAATGAATCCTCATAACCCACACAAGGCACAGCTTTGGAGACATCTTGGGACTGCCTGACAGCCAAAGGTGACAGGACCAAGGTGCCCTGACAGAAAGCAGAGACAGTTTGCCCTGGTGCTTCAGGATGTGCTTCGTGGAAAGGTCACACACGCTGCTCACCAGTGACAAACCTGTGATGCTCTGGGAGCAAAGGAGAGAGAGGAGATTTGAGACAAAGCACCTTCTTCCTCCAGCAGGAGAAGGTGACATGCCCTAATGCTGAGTTTTGGAGAGGGTGAGATGAGATGAATCAGAGAATCCCATAATTGTTCGGGTTGGAAGAGACAGTAAAGATAATTTAGTGCCAACCCCCTGCCTTGGGGCAGGGACACCTTTTACCAGACCAGGCTGCCAGAGCCCTGTCCAACCTGGCCATGAGCATTTCCAGAGATGGAGCAGCCACAGCTTCTCTGGGTAACCTGTGCCAGGGCCTCACCACCCTCACAGTGAGAAATTTCTTCCTAATATCCAATCTAACCCTGCTGTCTTTCGATTTGTACCATTCCCCCTTGTCCTGTCACTACAGTTCCTGACAAAGAGTCCCTCTCCAGCTTCCCTGCAGGTCTCTTCAGACACTGGAAAGTTCTGTGAGGTCTCCATGCAACCTTCTCTTCTCCAGGCTGAACAGCCCCATCTTTCTCAGCCTGTCTCCATAAGCGAGGTGCTCTTATCAACTTTGTGGGCCACCTCATAACAGTTCCACGTCATTCTTACACTGGGGACACCAGAATTGTTGAGATGAGATGAAAAAAAATTAAATGATGATGCTGTGTTGAGTCTGGGGAGTGCAGGTTGCTGTGGGGAGAGCCCGGCTTGTCTGTGCCAGCAACCAGTTGGTCATCAAGGGGGCAGGAATCCCAAACAACCCCAAAAGCATGTCCAGGAGGTGTTTCCCGATGAACAGAGGGCCTAGCACRACTGCAGGGTCTCTGCTGGGGTGGCTGCTTGGTTTACAAGGAGAAAGGCCCGAGCGCAGCCCCGGGCTGAGCTTATGTAAGAGCTGGCAGCAGGGCCGGCGGTGCGGAAACCCAGCGGGGCGCAGCCGCCTTTGATTCTCTCCTGTTTGCTCAGCAGCTTTCATGCGGCGGGGGAGCAGGGCGAGGACGCGAGATTCCTGCACACTGAACTCCTCTGTTTCTCTCGGCAGGATAAACAGGACATAAAACAAAGCCCCGAGCCAGCTCTTGCCTCGGAGGCAGCGCGCTGCCAAATGCTCCGCGGGACAGCCTGTTCCCCTGGGGAGCAGCCACCCCATCCGGGGTGCCACGGGCTGGGATGCAGGAGGGGAGCCCACCCGGGTGCTGCAGCCTTTTTTGTGGCTGGTGAGGGTTGCCCTGTGGCATTGATGAGCAGCTAAATGGGGGCAAAACCCACTGGCAGGACTCAGGTAAAGAGTCCGTGAACTTGGAGAGCCCAGGATGTTTGGAGAGCCAGAAGTGACACAGACTGGACACCGTGTGGCCACTGTTTGAGCTGGTGTCACCTGCTCAGCTGCCCCACAAGGCACAGACCCGGGCAGCAGGACTGAGCCTGACCTGCCATAGGGTGCAGCAGGGAGAGGAGGGGGTCAAACCCTATTCCTCTCTGCAGTACTCCCTTAAAGCTGAGCTGCTTTATTTATCATTTCCCTTGAGGAATGATTTCCAGGCTCTCTTACCCCCATGCTGATCCCTGCCAGTGACAGAGGGCAATGGGCTGACCTCAGCCCTTTCCCAACTCAGGATTAGCTAAGCTGGCTCCTCAGAGACACAGCCCAAATCCATGCCAGCTCCCCTAAATTTCCAGGGAACCACGATTTCACCACCGCTGTCCTGCTGTGGGACAAGGTGAGAAGGCAGGGGCACACACTCGCTGGCCGGGTTTGAAACCCTTCCACAATTTCATGTGGGCTTTGCTTGGGAACAAAGTGTCCTGTAACCACCCTGAAGCCACTCGGGTGGGGAAAAGCATTGGCCAAGCGTGAGGATGCAGTGCAACTCCTCAGAAATGCTGTTCCTGCTGAAGGAACATGAGGAGAGGATGGTTTGGTGCTGCAGCTCTGTCCTGGTGGGCAATGAGGTTCCCTCTCTTCCAGGGCACTGCTGGTGAGTTATCCCAACCTGCCCTGCCAGTGTGCACTGGGGTTGCCAGCTTCTGCTCCCAAAAGGAAGAGTTGTGGCAGGGGGAAATCCATCTGGGATGAGAGCWGCTTTCCTGGCTGGGATCTGGGGGCTCTGAGGCACACACATGTAAACCCATGGAAATGCAGAGGTAGGAAAGGCAGAGGTAGAAAAGGCAGGTGCTGCCCTGAGGAGCAGCGTGCCTGGGTGCCTGCTCTGGCTGCTGAKCAACCCTGCAAGTGTCTGATCTCTGCTCCTCCAAAACCCTTGTAATTTTGGTGTCAGGGAGGATGCAAACCCTGGGACTGCCTGGGATCCAAACCTCTTGGCCTGGGGTTTTGTGAGAGCTGGTTTTCTTGTAGAATTCCCACTCCAGGCTTGATGGACTAGAAATACTGCAAGAGCAGCCCTTTTTCTGTTTTGTTTTGGGGTTTTTTTTCCCCTGATGTTTGTGTCTTTCCACTTCTGTCTTTGGCCAAGGCAAGCAGTGCCAAGGCACAAGGGCCAGGCACACCCAGAGGGAGGAATGGGGAAGCAAAGTGCCCTCAACCCGCAGGACAGCAGGGACAGAACACAAACACGGCGGTGGGAGTGAGGAGGAGGAGGGTTTGCTCACCAGCTCTGGCTGAGGGGTGGCTCTCCTCACAGGGATTCGTGGAATCATTGAATGGTTTGGATTAGAAGGGACCTTGAAGATCTTCTAGTCCAACCCCTGCTGTGGGCAGGGACACCTTCTGCTAGACCAGGTTGYTCCAAGCCACATCCACCCTGGCCTTGGACACTTCCAGGGATGAGGCAGCCACGATTTCTTTGGGCAGCCTGTGCCAGGGCCTCGCCASTCTCTGAATAAAGAATTTCTTCCCAACATCCAATCTAAACCTGCCCTCTGTCAGTTTAAAACCACTGCCCCTTGTCCCGTTACTCAATGTCCTTGTCAAAAGTCCCTCTCTAAGCTCCTTGGAAGCCCCTTTTCCTTGCTGGAAGGTTCTTGGACTCAAGGCCAGTACCAGAGCTCCTACACAGTTCCCTATACCCTGTTCTTGCACCGATGCTGGGTCATCTTGGGAGAGGTGAGGAGGGTCTGCACACAGGGCTGGTCTCCCACCCCTTCCCAGCCCCATGGACAGCTCTCCCTKCCCCTGCTTTGAGCAGGAATATGGGCTCCAGCTGCACGAGTGGAAAAGGCTCCAGCTCCCAAAAAGCAGTGCAGGATCAAAGCTTTCTAAACACTCGGGGCATTTGGCCCGGGAGATTTTGTTCCGACTATTTATAGCAGTTGGGGCCAAGTGAGTTCAGAGTTGGAGGAAAACTTTTCCAAAGCTGGGGGCCATTTGGATGAGGGAGGGGGAAAGGGAGTTCAGCCAGGCCCGTTTCCAGCAAATGTTGACTCCTTCCCTTAGGTATGTGTTGCTATCCATGACACACTAACAACAGCTCCGCACACAAGTGCCTGGCTGGGCCTGTAAAGATTGAAACAAAAATGTGAATTGGCTGGGAARGAGAACATGGAAAAGAGAAAGTTTCCAAACAGCAAAGCTGTAGCATTTGAAAGTGAGCACTTTCCTTACCRGCTTGTTTTCATCCTCTGGTCAACMTCCTTCAATTACAAATACACTGGGATTGTTTTCCAGGGGAAAGCTGGCAATGATTTTAGGGCAGAAAGACCAAGTTACAGATTCCTGAAGCTGTTCTTGGAAATGGAGAGGAAGGACCTTTTTATCTTCAAGGTAATTTTTTTTTTTTTTTTGCTGTTGCTAAAGAGCATTTAACTTTCCTCTGCTTCCCAGCAAAGCTAGGCTCAAACTTTGAGCAAGCACAGTGACAACATCCCTCAAATCATGTCACCCAGACCACAAAGGCAGAGCTGGGGTTTTCCTGTCTGCCCAGTGAACTGTGCTGCTGCTGCTGCTGTTCAGTCATGAGGAACACGAACAGGGTGCTTTAGATGCACACCAGMGCTTTTTCCATGCCTAGCTCTGCTCTCTTTATTTGAGACACTCTGTATAGCTTATAAAAATATCCTTCTAATTACCAGTATCTTCCCAGCCACGCTCAGCATCTCTTTCCCCTAGGAAAAGGGTGCAATTAGGTTGGCAGGTAATTATAATCAGCCTAATGAGTGGATGTATTGAGGGAGGTGGGTTTGGSAGCTGGGTGGTGTCCAGCCCAGGTGGGCTGTGCCTGGGAGGGAATATTGTGCTCTTTCCTGGCATGGGTGCTATGGGATTTCTCCATTCTGTAACAGCCCAGGCCTTGGGTTGTTTTTGGAGAGAAATTCCATAGCCAGAAGATTTTCTTTCATACAATCACCCAAAACCATTGGGTTTGAAGGGACCTTAGAGATCATCTRGCCCAACTCCCCTGCCATGGGCWGGGACACCTGCCACTAGACCAGRTTGCTCAATGCCCYSTCCAACCTGGCTTTGACATCTCCAACATCCCCACCAAATCCCATCCTCTGCTGCAGAGGATGTCTGTCCTTGCTGTGGATGGTTGCACTGCACTCAAGGAGCCAAACTGTTCCCCTTCAGGGAAGGCTGCAAGGTTTCCAMTGGATTTTGAAGTATGAAATGACCTGTGTTTGGATGGAGAATGGGATGGAGGTGGATCTGGGCTGGCTGAGTATCAGGTATCCRTGGCTGGTGTTCCCAGGGAAGCTGTCAAGCAGAAGGGAATGTTTCCCCTGAACCTACCCAAATGTCAGCTTCAGGACCTGTCTTATTTCATATTTCTGTGAATTGCCCAGAAAAGTAGAAGAGCAATGTTGAGCTGTGTGAACGAGGCAGAGCTGAGGTGATATCAGCAGCACTGCAAGTATTGGTTGTTATAAAGAGGGAATTGGGATGACCTGGAATACAGGAGCAAAAACACATGGCAAGTCAGGGCTTTACATCTCATGGRGGTACCAGAGAAGGGCTTCTGATTGTTTCTTGATTTCACAGWGCCTGTAAGTCGCTGCCCCAATGAYGYCATGGAAAAGGTACATGCACCCTTAGAGGGCTCGGGTGACCTTCAAACGCTCAGGGCAAGAGGCTTTAAAGCCTCCCCTGGAACAGCAGATACAAATCTGATCATCCTCCCTAGGAAATGTTAAGAGTGGAGCGAGTACAAAGGAAATCAGCTGTCCTGGTTGTGCCATGGGTGAATTTGTTATGAGGGTCAGTTGTGTCCTTCTTTCACTTTTTTTTTTTTCCCAACATGACAGAGATGTGTTCCAAGCCCAGTTTCCACCCCTACCCAGCAGAAGAAAATGTTCTTCTCATTTTGGCCTCCTAATGATGATGATGATGGCCATTCACCTTGTTTTGTACGTGTCCTTGCCATGAAAGACCCTTCTTGTGCTCGGCGCTAATGTTCCCGTCTCTTGACTTGGAAGGGCTACACTGGCCAACTGGACAGTCACTGGTTCACTGAGAGGCTGTCTGCTCTGCAATTAACAGACAAAATGCCCACCATTGTGGATGGRAAGAAGTTTTAATTAAAATCCCTTGGTATTGGCTTTGGCCAGCCTGTGGAGTGAATGGGAAGGGGGCGGAAGGGCCAGGTCAGTGACTTGGGTCACCCCGGGAGAGCATCCACTGAGCTGAGACTGAGCACAAGGAAGGGCCTGCTTTATAATTGCAAGAGATTTTGATTTTTTTTTCCCTTGAGTGAACTGCCCAGTGGACAATTCCAAGCTGACAGGAGCACAGATATTGCCAGCCCGAAGTTGGGATAGGTCCACAGGTTGTTTGAGCTCTAATGAGGAACCATGAATAGAAGCTCACATCCACACGAGAAAAACACCTCACTTCCTTCTCTAATGAGCGTGGCTCTCCAAATCCTTTTGTCTTGGGCTTTGCTTGGCTTTCAGAGGTGCCCAGGGCTGCATCTTCCAAGCTGCTGCTGCCTACCCCATCTTCACTCTGATGGCCACCAGGAAGGTGCTGGGTGCCCAAGGAGGACCTGCAGAGTGTTTGTGGTGGTGGCACAGGTAAATGAAGTCCTTGGAGGGTGACACCCCCTCGGGTGGGCCCTGCTTGGTGTTTCCTGGGTGGAAGCTGCCCTCCCTGAGCTCACCAKTGACATACTTGGCTCTGGAAAAACCACAAATGGTTGGTGTGTACACCCCAAATCTGTAACCACAGGTGCTTTTCTAACAAGCGGGTGTCAGCTCCTCCCCATGACAAAGTGCACTAATTAATGCAAACATCCCACAGGAAGCACAGGAAACTGGAGCCAGGATGGCTTTCCTGGTTGTCTGCATGGAGCAAGTGCTGCTTGCCCTCATGGGAGCCTATTTTAATTCCCTCTGCTCAGGATGGGGGTGATGAACTCTTTGCTTTGCACACTAACGAGCAAAAAAAATTAAGAAATACAAAAAACCTGACTGTTGTTAACCCCGTGAATTGTCACCTGAAGTTCAGCATGAGGGTCCTACCAGCCCATGACTCTGCTTGACCAGGGATCTGAAGATGTTGTTCAAAATGTTACTCTAAAATCCCTTTTTATTTTTTTGTAAGCTTGTTAAGGTAATTTGTGGGGTTTCTTCACCCTGCTCCCCTCCACCTTGGACTCCTGCACCTTYCCTTCAGACTTTTTCCAGAGGTGCCTCAAACTTTTATGCAGGAGGATGGAGAGAGCATCTGGTACAACCTTCTGGGAAAGGGGTTTAATTTTCTCTTGGGCTCTGGCCTACAGAAATGAATTGGCTTTCACATATTTTAAAGAAAGAGGAAAAATAAAAACCATTTTCTTCTGCCACTGAAGTTTCTGGCTCCTGTTTCAGGTTTAATTTTGAGCTGTGAAGTTGCATGGGAGTGCTGAGCAGCTTTGGAATTTCTCAGCCCATGCTGGTGGTGGACAAGACCTGGTCCAGGTGAACCCAGGCTACACCTGGATGTGGCCAGGAGGGGTGTGGGTGCCCAGGGTGCCCCTGCCAGACCCATCCTGYGGGCAGGGAGGGAGAGGAGGCAGTTTGGGTGGCAGGTGTTGGAAAATGGGGAGATCCCCAGTGGTAAAACACAGGGGGGCTGCAGGGACTGGGCAGAGAGGCTTCAGGAGTGGGTGAAGAAACATCCTGCTGGGCCAGCCACCTAGGATGAAATTAGCATTTGGGGGCAAGTGACAGGGTTTGTTTTTTTTAATGTCCCCCTAGAAAAATGCCATTTTTACTGCCCAAGTGTAGCAAACAAAGAGGTTGGCTGTGTTTTTCCCTTTCCTTTCAAACCCCTTTCTGCACGGTAACATTTTCTACTTCCAGACCTTGTTCTTTTTTTTTTTTCTTAACTTCTTTTCCCCCTCCTATTTCCTCCTCCCCACCAATACCCCCTGGAGGCCCAGCCCCTGCCCCTTTCCCGGGGTCCCCATGCTGGCAGGGTGCCGGGGAGGTGCCACAGCGATGCCAGCGCTTCCTGCTCCCTCCCTGGCAGCACAATGGGGACATTCAGGCGGGCACCAGCACCAACCCAGAGCCCCCCCTCGCCATCGCTGTCCCCCCTATCGCTGTCGCCCAAATAGCAGCATGAGACAGAGAGCAGCTGACGCCGTGTCCCAGCGCGCCGGCGGAGGCGAACTGGAATCCAGCATCACAAAACAAGCCCTGTGCGCGCTCCCCTCCCGACGCAGGCGCGTGTGCCCCCTCCCTCCATCCCCCCAAAATCTCCAAGTCTGCCCAGTAACACCAAACTGGGCTCCCTTTCCCAGCTCCCCCCGGCCAATCCGAGCGCTGCCAACAAGCCAGGGCCTCCGCCGCGGAGATGCGAGGGGCAGGAGCTGCGGGAGCTGCGGGGACGGCATGTTTSCCTTCTCGCCTTCTTCCTCCAGAGCCCGTTGTTGTTCCATTCGGGGCCGGAGGGGAGGCGTGGGTTGGAGCTTGGAGGCAGCTCCCGTGCTTTCCCAGCAAAGCAGAACACCCTCAAAAACACAGGATTTCATAGCAGAGATTTCACCGCTGCTAAAGGGAGCCTTGTTCTTAATCACGGGCAGATCAGTGGTATTTTAGAGGTGGGACGGAGGAGAAAGGAGGAGGGCATCGCAGGAAAAGCAGAGCTTCGTCCTCCCTGGGTCCAACCAGGTCTTTTCAGGCTTTCCTGCCGGTTCCAAGGGGTTTGGTTTTCCCCCTCCTCTTTGCTCTGCTGTTTTTCCACATCTCTGCAGCGGGGGCTTGCAGCAGCTGCTGTGTTTGTGGAGCTGAGGCTGGAGCAGGACTGGTGAGATTCCACTGCTCCTGGGGCACTGGGGGTGAGTGATAGTGGTTGCCTGCTGATTTCCAAAACTCCCCATCCAAAACATCCCTGCAGGATGAAAACACTGAACATGCTGCATTTTAGAAGATGTCTTCCCAGTCCCTGTGCCTCCTCCTTGCGCTGGGGCTTTTTGCAGGTGAGCTGATGGTGACTGGGAGCAAAATAATAAATTGCATTTTGATCTTGCTGGCCTGTTCCTGAGGCAGCACCTCAGGATGGGCTTGCCACCTTAGAGCACAGAGGTGTTAGGAATGTACAGTGCCCATTCCTGGCATAAAGGATGGATGTTTGGACCCAGGATTGGTGGGGCAGGCAGGATAATGTATCCCATGCTGCCTGCTGAGATGCAGAATTGTGCTGAAATGCAGCAGTGCCCATAGAGTGGGAGAGGCCAGGTCATGGCTGCTYTCCTGTGGAGCTGTGAGTGCTCTGCTGTGTCCATGGCACTGATGSCAGTCAAAAAGCTGCCCAGGGAAGTGCAGAGTCACCATCCCTGGGGGTATTAAAAAACATGTTGACATGGCAGTGGACACAATCTTAGAGATCTTTTACTACCTGAAGGATTCTGTTATTACCCGCTCTTCTAATTTGCATCCTGCTGAAGCCTCAGCCCAGAAAGTGTTGTGACTTAAAGCAACAAGATCCATATCAGTAAGCTGAGGACTTGAAGGCAGTGGCAAAGGGTGGAAAGTAGGAGGCCAGATCATCACACAGCCTATGTCTTGAAGGGAAATTTCTGCCAGCAATCCTGCCAGCCCCAAGGGGATTGTCCTGACATCCCAACACTTTGCAGCCCCCTCTAGAAGAGTGCCACACTCCCCTGGATTTTTGGGATGTCGTGAAGGGAGGATCACACAAGCTGTTGGTTCTCTTTGGTTCTGGGGGTCCTAAAAGGCTGGGGAGCAAACATCTGCCTGCTATGATGGAGCTGGTGCCCTGGAGAGGGGTCAGGSTGAGTCCTGCAGGCCCTGTGTTGGGAAAACTGCAGGGACAGGGCTTGTGTGGGGCTGCAGATGTCCTGGGAATTCTGGCTGAGCTGTGCCAGTCATTGGGGGGTGGCTGGGACAGCTGGCAAGGGCAGCATGTCCTTGTGYGTGCTGGTGCTGCTCCACCCCAGGGAGAGGCTCAGCCCAGGCTTCTTGCACAAACTGTTTGTGCAGGCCAGGAGAGAAGGGCCCAGGGGCACGGAGCAGCCCYGGACATCCCATGGCAGCTCTCCTGCAACAGCTGCTGGAGCTGGGCAGGGACCACGCTGCAGCTGCCTGAGGGAAACTCCAGGAATTAGGGCTCCCAGAGGAGAGGGCACTGCCAGGACAGCGGGACTCGCTCAGCTTCCCTACCCAGGGCTGGGGCAGTCACTGACACTTGTGCCAATAAATCAGTGTAATTTCTTAAAAAGGCACCGGGGTGGTTTTGTCCCRTGTCCTGCTTCCCTCATCTGTTTCTCAGCATCTGCCCTTCTTATCAGGACAGAGTGTCTGGCCCCAAAAACACAGATCTTGCAGGGATAACCAGCAGCACCATTGCTTCCTGGCTCTTCAGCACAAAGTGAGTGCAGGAAGCCTGGAATGCAAGGTTGTACAGCCCTCCTGAATGACACCCTTGGACACAGTGCCCACAAGGTGACAGAGGAGCAGCCAGGGCCCAGCCAGTGAGGACAGGCTGGGAAATTGAGCTGGGAGTGGGGCTGGTATCAGACAGACAAAGGACAGCTACAGTCAGAGGTTCATCCATGGGTGGTCCAGAGCCAGGGACATTCCTTCTCTGGCTCAGGTCCAGGTTAGGGATAAGATGGGTTTTGCAGTAGGATGAGGGTCCTCTTAGTGCAGGACAGCCCCGTGTTCATGAGGTAAACAAAAYAGGGGCTGCCTGAGCCCCAGCTCAGCCTTTTAGGCCAAGATGATGAGAAAGGGCAGGCAGGGAACAGGCAAGGGGGCACACCCGACTTTGTACCAGGGTTGTGGGAGGGASAACATATTCAGGAGGGTGTTTGCTGAGCCATGGCCACGGGGCTGTGGCAATTCCCATCCCTGACAGTGATCTGAGCTGCACCTTCTGTAGGGCAGTGACCAGACCAGAGCATCAGAGGTGACCCTTCCCCTCACATTCCAAATCTCAGAGGAGACTTCCCTGGAAGAATCRCTAAGTTTTCTTTGGAGCAAAGATAATCTTCCCCTCCTCCCTCAGWGCTGAATACTCTGGCATGGCACCAAATAGCAAAGACAACATGAAATACACCCTCATTTCCTTGGCCTCCTCTTCCCCAGCCATCCCCCAGCAAAGAGAAGTGATACAGCATCTGCGTTTCTAGCTGCAGCCCTWCTCCAGGGCCAGGTTTTTGTCGCTTCTTTTGGTGCCAAAAGCTTTGAAATCTGTTTAAGGCGTAAAACAGGGGAGCAAGGAGTGAGCAGCAGAAGCAGCACTGCCTGTTCCAAAGGGTCTCCAGTTTGCTCAAGCTTTTAAGGGGCGTCACTGAGGCCACCACAATCCTGTGGCATTGCTCAGCCTCCCCATTCAGTGCCCATGGGGAATGGAGCCACTCAAATCTCTTCCCTTCCAATGCAGGCAAAAAAACCAATTTGGAATCAGGATGTCAGCTCTGCCCCATTGGCCTGGAAGCTGCTAGGCGTGATGCTGAGTCTAATTTATGGGCTCAGCAGATTTGGGAGAAGCTGATCAGCAGAGAGTGATCCTGCTGGTGTACACCAGACCATTTCTCTCCAAGAACTGGAAGCAAGATGGGATCAAAGGTGTGTGTGTGTGTGTGGTATCCACTGTGCCTTCATCACACCAGCTCCTCATYTCCCTCCCTGTCCTCTTGCAAAGCRACTCAGAAGCCAGAGAAGTGGCTCTYCCCATCTCCATTCCCTTGACTCGCTGCAGGGACCTTCCCAGGACATKGGTGCCAGCTCCTCCTTGGCTGATGGCGTGATGGAGGTGACACTGGGATGAGCTCCCACCCATTTGCTGTGGACTGTGTAGGACAGGAGGGATGGACCCACCTTACACACAGGAGTGCCTGGCTTGGGGGGAGGATGGGGAAAGCAGGGGATTTATTAAATCCTTTAGAAGGAGGATTTAGAGACTGCAGGACATGCCTGGTCAGAAGGAAATGATTCAGTTTCCCAGCTTTGGTATCTCACGCTGCCCATTCCTTTGCACTTCACTGAGCCGCCTTCCCAGCCACCCTCCCGAGCTCAGAACCACTCTAGCAGGAGCTGTAAATCTCTGCCATCAGCCCCGGGATTCCCATGCCCCCCTGACCGCCACCTTTTGCCCTGGACACTGAGACAGGAACCAGCCTGGTCATGGCAGGATTAAAGAGGGCAATAAAATTAACAGGAGGGTGTGCTTTGGGAATGCCATGCTGGACAGGACTCAGGTGCRGCCTCTGTCATGGGGCAGGATAGGTCCCGGGGGTCAGATGCCACGTCTGGGTGTCAGAATGGGAAGAGGTGTGAAGGCTGGCATGGGGATGTGCATGCAGRCATATTTATTGCCTCTTCAAAGCTGCCTTACAGTTAAAATTTATGGTACATCTTCTCGTCCAGCAAGYGTTTCCAGGATCCAGCTCTTGTTTCCAGGACTGCTAAGATGACTCTGGAAAATGGCAGAGAGTTTCCCCCCAGCCCTGGCACTGCCTGGGGTGAGGTTTTCCTCTGCTGTGCCCTCTCCTCCCTGCTGCTCCTATCTCTCCTGCTTGTTTTCCATGTCCTGCAGAGCCGGATGGGCAATGCACTGTAGCGTTTTCTTCCACATGAAATTTCCTACAGTGGTAAAACAGGGAAAACCAGGTTTGTGCTGCAAAGGAGAAATGTCCATACCCTACAGCTCTACCCCATGTGCTCCTCTTCCCTGRAAGTGTGCCAGATCCACCTGTGCTCCTGGTGACACTGGCAGGGGTGGCAGTGAGGGGCAGGAAGCTGAGTGATGAAGGGAGGAGGGAGCTGTGGGCAGAACAGGCATCTCCCACTCCCCAAATCAGCTCACTCCCTGTCAGTGTTACCGGGCTGGGGGGCTTTAGGGGCTGTCATTCATTTTCATGTGAAAAGTGATGTCTCCTCACAGGCTCTTGAAGCCTTAGCACCAATTAATGCAGCCAGCAGGAATATTTAGAGGGAGATAAGTGACACAGGGGYAATCCTGGCTGGAAAGGAGCCTCTGCTGGAGGTTCCTGTGCGCCTGTAAACATTTTGTCCCTTGCAAAAAAAATAATAAATAAAAAAAATAAAAAAGGGTTTGAAGCATCAGTTTGCAACCCCTTKGTTGCCCTGCTGGTGTCATCTGGTCACTGATATAAAGGGGAGAAACAGCTTCCCAGTGTGAAACCCAGGGGCTGGCTGCCTTGTGCCATGAAGGCACCAGTAGAGCATTTTGTGCAGCTCCCAAACCTTTGGCTGGTGGCACGACAGGACACGGTGGCTTCAGAGAGAGATCAGWCTCTGGTGACCACCAGGCACAGACCCTGCCCCTCACAGGGGGCAGGAGCAGCCTCTGATCTCCAACAGAGGGGCTCACTCCATGCCCAAAATTCCATATCAAATTCCTCTGCTCCATGGACAAATGCCACCCTCACTGCTGCAAAACTGCTCATCCTCGGGGTATTTGCACATCAGTGAAGAGCTGCCTGGCATTCCTGCTTGCCTGCTGAGTACTCAGCACCAGGCAGAGACTGTTCCTGGGCTCCCTATGGCTCCCCATCCACACTCAGCTAATCTGCTGGATTATCCTCCTCATATTTAACTGGATTAGATGACTGTTTCTGCAGTTACTGTTACTGTTTTGCACTGGCCATATTTATAGGGTGCTCTGGTCATATTTATAGGGCTGCAGAATCAAGTTACAACYTGAAGGGCTGTAGGTCACAGCAACCCTGGATAAAGTGCAGGAGCATCGCCCATTGGTGCCAGCACCTCCGGGGCGTTTTCTGTGGTGGCACGACAAACAGAAMCCCCTCTCCCAGTGGGGTGCACTGAGAGCTTCTGCTTTGGGGGAACAGGCCCAGAAAGACAATCTTAAACCCCTCAGCCTGAAAAGGGGCAGTTCACATGTCCCGTTGTGGTCCCTGTGCCCCCAGCCCGGCATTTTGGGAAGCTGCCAGCTGCAGAGCTGCCGTTATTGTGGCAGCCATAAACACCTTCCCATGGCTGGGCAGAGTCCAGYGTCACTGCCAGCCCCACATCCTGTGTGCCAGAGCCACCCTGCTGCTCTGCAGCCAGCCTCTCTGTTCCTGTAGGGCATGAGGCACCCCCTGTGTATATCTGACCCACACTTGGGTGTTTTTGTACACCTGGAGAACAATCCCCCCATAACCCTGCTGAATGCTGCCTTCCACTGTGCCTTGCTGCTCAGGACACGCTCATGTCCATCCGAGTGCAGAGGATGTCCTTGAGGGCACACACGCTCTTAGCTGCTTTAAGGATGATGAATTAGAGCATGATGATAGGCAAACGAGCCCCCTCCATCAGGATCTCTTTGGCTGCAGCCGATCTCAGCCGCGCTGCACGTTCCGAGGAGCTAAAATTAGCTGTGTTCCCATGCAGAGGCTGTGCTGGAGCTGTGCTTGGAGCATCACGGCTTTAGGAGCTGCTGCTGCTTTGGGTGTGAGTGCATGGCCACAGGTGTGCTGCTGGTGGGCAGCACTTGTCACGAAAATGAATCTTTTCCTTAAGGCAATGGTAGGTGAAGTGAATCACCTGAAGGCTCAGGCTGGGCAATGGCTGAGATAAATTTCCTGATCACACAGACATGAGGAGCATCTCCTGTTCACCACAGCCCCAGGATGCRTGGAAAGACTCACAGAATCCACACTGACTCCATCCCCACCCTGCTGCCCCAATCCCACAATCCCCAAAAAAGGAAAATTCAGTCCTTTCCACGGTGTCTGGCTGCTGGCAGACGACAGTGGGATGAAGAAGTGCACCTCCATCGCTCAGAGACCGTGGGCATCCTGCACAACGCACAGCAGGGACCATCCCTGGGGACAGGGAGTCCCAAATAAGCTCTTGGTGAGTAATGAGGAACTCCAGGCACTAAAAATAAGGAAGCAACAGGCAGCAGATAAATCAGCTCCCTGGCCCGACAGAGCCCTGAGCTGCAGCCTGACCTCGGCCACACTCACTAAGCTCCTCAGGCCCAGCTCTCCTGGCTGCAAAACCAAAGAGAATAAAAGCAGGATGCCAAGRCTGAGCTTAGCTCTGCCTTCTGCAGATAAATCACTGGGAGAGGAGGAAATTGGTGGTGTTTGTTTGCCAGCAAGTCGTGTTTGCCGTGCCAGGCCTGTCGGAGCGGGTGGCTGGGCCGAGCAGGTTGCATGGCCGAGGTGGGAGGATGAGCAAACCCCTTGTCACTGTCCTTATCCTGATGGGGAGGGGATGGAGAGTTATCCCAAAAAGCCAGTCCCCAGTACCTGTGGAGAGGGAATGGCCTGTGAAGCAGCCACATGCAAAAATTCTGCCCTAAAATATTTGCATTTTGTACCGCTCACACCAACACTCTCCATCACTGCACAGCAACAAGGAGAGATGCATAAATCACCTAAAAATAATAAAAAAAAATGAGGTTTTTCTTCAAGCATTTCCTCATCACTAGTGCAACTGTTGGGTTTTTTCCATTCCGTGCAACAAATCTTCTGCTCTGTGATCCCTCACATCCCAAGCTGTGTTTTCCAGGAATGGAACTGGTGTCCAGCAACCTTGCCAATATTCCCAGGCTGGTTGGGGTGTAGTGTAAAGGCACATGCAGCTTGCTTTCCTTCCTCCAGCTGATGGGAAGTTGGGAAGGGTGATGAATTTTAGCTGGGGAAGTAAATCAGCCAGAGAAGCAGGCTGAGCTCATGGATATTGAATCACAACAAGTGTCTGTATTTCTGACAGCAGAGCCTGTCTGGAGGCACCTTTGGCACCTGGCACCTGATTTGGGATGTCTCAGTTATTAACTGCTTAACAGGAAAGCTCAAGGAGACAGAGAGTGGGAATTGCACCTTTTCCACCCCGTTTTCCTRGTGGTTCCTTCAGCAGGAGCACTTTGCTGTAGCTCGCATTCCCGTTTATTCCAGAGCCATAAAACAAATGGAGGCTGATTGCGCCCCGCTCCGAGGAACGGTGCGGATGTGAGAAGCAGCAGAAAAACTTGCTCACTTGGTGTTTTTCTGAGTGCCTGCCAGAGCTGCATCTGCTCCTCGGCCAACGCAGCGCGGGATYGCTGCCTGGCTGCTAGAAGAGAAGAATTTGAATAATTTCGGTCACGTGGAGGAAGAGGGAGCAGAGACCCACCCTGATGGCCTTTCAGAGCTGAAAACTGATGCTCATGTTCATTGACTGCAATAGAAAATATACCAGTGTATGAATTTTCCTTTTTTTTTTTTTTCCTTTTACAGAAGTGCTTTCCAAAAGATTTATTATCAGAGTGGTTGAGCTTGAAAGGGCTCTGGGGTCATGCACAAGACACCCTTTTAGAAACCTCAAATTCTTTATTGAGCAGATCCTAAAATCCTACTCCTGGAACCCCACTGTGGGAGGATAAATCAAATCCCTCCTCTCTCACTTATGTACCCTGAGTCTTCTTATTCCCTGCTTTTATACATGGARATGTGTGTATATAGATCAAGCCTTCTCCCAAATGGACTATTCTGAGTACTGGGCCCCATAAAAGGCAGAAATAGCCAATAAAATCAGACCAGGTGAAATCAAATAAAGTAAGAAAGCTCTGCAGAATTGCAGCAAGAGCTGCTGAGAGGTTTTCTCCAGTCGCACCTCCCTGACCTCAGCAGATCCTCTTGCTTGTGATCTTTCTTGGAAATGGGAGGGAAGGAAGAGCATGAACAGATGAGATTCCTTGCAGAGGAAGGAGGCACCTGGGTTCATGGTGAGGAGACCCTTGGAACCTTCCAGACACTGGGCTGGGAGATCCTTCTACTGCCCTTTCCTTCTCCTCTCTTCTCATCTCTCAGCAGCACCTCTTTAGAGAGCTGGGACCATTTAAACCCATTTATCTGAAGCCCAGGAAGGAGGAAGGTGGAGAAATACAATTACTGGGTCAGAGATTTATCTCCTGCAAGGTTTCCACTGTGCAGCATGTCTRCAGGAACAAAATTCACCATTCATCTGGTGCTGATAATTCCATAAACAGCTCCGAGTCCAGGGATGAAATACAGACATTTCCAAGGAGGTGCCTGTGTTTTGATGGATGCCTCAGACAGCTGCTCCCTCAGGACAGACCTCAGCAGCTCCAAAATGGACCCTTTTTTCATCCCCATCCAAAGGGAAGGTGCTGGAGGATCCARTGTGATCCCAGTGGCTCTTGCTAAGGCTCTCTGCTCAATCTCTAATCCCTAGGGACACACTGGATGTGTTTGGAGGCTGGGAGGCAAAAAGATGTGGGTCTCTGAGCTGAGCTGTGTCTTTATGCCAAGTGTTTTAAATTGCATTTAACAATGTGATATTAAAAAAAAAAATAAAATAAATAAAAAAAAAAAAAGATTATATCATTTAATTAGGAGGATCCCAAGGCCTGCTGTGCTCTGGTTTGGCCAGGGGTGGGGAATGGAGCTGGGAGGACAGCAGGGATATAACAAGCAGTAAAACATAATCCTGGGATTACAGGCAGCAATTAGCACCACGGGTATGTTGGTGTCACCCTGTGCTCASTGTCTGCGGGGTTTGGGATAAAAACAGCGACTGGATGGTGTCTCCTGCCCAAGCTCACCCCGTGCCTCAGTCCCTGGCTCTGGGCTAGGGCAGGATTATACCCGTGAGCTCATATTGTGCCCGGTGCAGTTCCTGAGGGAAAATAACACCTGGATGACTCCAAGAAGTGCTGGTCTGGGTGTGAGCTGGGGAGAGCTGCTGGCAGCGGCAGGAGGTGGGGGAGAGGTGCTCCAGAGGGGCAGGATGGAATAGGAGAACATGAGGTGCAGCCAAGGCCGTGCTGGGCAAGGCTGAGCTCCCCAGAGAGTGCCCCGTGCCCACCTGCACGGCTCAGCCCACACTGGGGAGGAGCAGGCGGTGCCAGGCACGTCCTGGGCTGCTTCCCAGATCAGGGGATTACAGCTGGAGTGGGTGCCTCCTCCCCAGAGCAGGTCACAGCCACCCTGGCCTGCCAAAAAACCCCAGTGCTGGGTTTGCAGGCAGCCAGGCTGTGCCATCACACCATCTGTGTTCTCCGAGATGAAGGAAGGTGGAGACGGCATGGCCCACTGCAGCCATTCGCTCCTGGTCTGGAAAATGGAAAATTCCCCATGACTAAAATGGGAAATTCAGGGAGCCATCGGTGSTCACTCGCCAAAGAGGCATCAGGTCACAGCAGATGATGCAACTGCCCCTGAGCTGGAACTAGATGGACTTAAAGGTCCCTTCAAGCCCAAACTGTTCCTCAAATCCACCATGGCACAATYTTTCCCTGGCCCAACAGACCTGTGTGAGCTGCACTCCTCAAACTGGTTATTTTTTGGGGGGAGGCTGTTTAAAAATTCGGGGTATTTCCCAAAGGAGCGGCTGCCAGCGAGCCGGTGTCCAGGAGAGGGCAGGGTGAGCCGCCACACCGTGGCACAGCACCTGCATTTTGGGTGGTGGCCAGGCGCTATTTCCTGCCCTGACACAGCTTTTGCCTTTTCCACATCTCYTCTTTCTTTTTGCGAGCTTAAGCCACGCTTCAGCTGTGAGGTTTCYGCCTCTCCTGGTCGCTGCCAGCCCCAGGTGAGCCGGGCCAGCAGGCACCTTGTTTACAGGGTGTTCCTGGTGCTGCKCCACCTCTTTGGAGAGGTGACAGAGGTGACATGTGCCTCGGCAGGGCGGAGAAAATGCCTTACGTTAATCCAGGGATCAGTTGCAAGGAACGTTRCCCTTCCAGGAAAAGCAGGCGGCTGTGGCCGCTCTCCAGCCACCGAGCTGCGGGTTTGCCGTGGGCTCTGCCCCCGTCCCGAGCTTCTGGAGTGGTGCCAAGGGCTCGGGGAAGGGTTGGCATCACCCCGAGAGGATCAGCACACACCCCAGCAGTGTGGAAAATACCCGTGCATGGAAAGATGTGCTCAGAGCAGACTGAGGTGGAGAAAGCAGCCAGGGAGCTGAGGAGGATGATGGAGGGGGGTTTTCTGGGAGCAGGGATGGAGCAGCAGCAGGACAAGAGGGTCACTGAGCAGCACAGTGGAGGGCACTTTCCTAGCACTGCTTTCTCCAGAAATAAMAGCCTTCCCCAGACACTCTGGAGACTCCCCTGGCCTTGCACTGGCCCCAGCCCGTTAATGTTTAACCCCTGGACAGGGACAGTGTGTTGCAGCCAGCAGGGAGGTGGTGTCAGCCTGCGGGGACAGCAGTGGGTGGCTGGGCACACGTGAGGTCACCTCCCTGCACTGTGGGACCCCCATGGCCTCGTGTCATCAGCAGCACCCGGCTCCTGTGCTGCCCCTAAACCCCAGGGYTCGGAGGGAAGTGGCTTTGCCAGGGAAAAGTTCCCTTGGGAAAGAGGCTGTGGGGCTGTGGGACCCGGGATTCCTTGGCATCACTGGGGGTGAAAGGGGGAGGATGCTGGGTCAGGCTCCCCTGTGAACCTTAAGGGTGATGCATGATGTGAACCCCGTGTGTTTGCACCTACCAAAACCCCCAGGAACACCATCCCCAGGAGCCCAAGCAGGGCCTGGRCCTTATGGGGTGGTTGGTGCAATGTTTTAGGGCGAGCTCTGGAAAAACCCCGTGGCTTCCTTGTACGCAAACAAAGCCTGACTTTATTGCCTTTAAAGTGCAACCAGCACAAACAGTGGCAAAAGTGCAAACACTGATAGTGCTCGGAACATTCTGAGCTGTGCAAACAAGCTGGAGGAGGGGGACTGTGGTGAAATGAAAGGGTGAGGGGGCCAGGAGGAGGAGAGGTCCCCGCCCCAACAGCCCCCCAGGCTCCTCACGCCCCTTCCTGAGCTGCCCCAGGCAGTGATGCTGACCCTGGGATGGGACAGGAGCAGCCTCAGGGTGAGCAGGGCTGAATGGGAGCCCCACAGAGCACAAACTCCCGCTGAGATGGGATGCAGATGTTTTTACAACATTTTTAGCCCCAGCCCCAGGCTGTGCCTTGCCGTGGCAGAAGGAAGAGCTCCAGAGCCGCCGCCCAGACCCGCTGGGACAAGGCAGAGCCCTGATCCCTTGCCTGGTGGCTGCCCACACGGAACATCTCAGCCTGCTTCAGATGCCTTGTGGGGGTCAGAATGCTGCCCTGCTGTGCTTTATTCCTTCTTCTCCTGTGCCACCTCTTTTCAGCTGCGTTACACACACCTGGATCCTCTGGAGCCTCGCTCAGCATCTTCTGTCCCATCCGGCTCTCCAAAGCCTCCTCCAGGTGATGAGCCAGAGGTGGCTGCTGTGATCCCAGATATACAAATCCCTGTTTTGCACTTCTCTGGGCCCCTCAGGGCACATTTTGCCCGGGATGGGGCAGGGTGAGGCACAGGAGTCTCAGTCCTGGCAGAGGTGAGATGGTTTACAGGGAATCAGAGCACCAGCGCCATAGGGAGGGACTAAAATCCAGCTCCTCAAGAGACATTTTGCCTTCTGCCTCCTATCCTTTAGGATTACTAGCCAGGCTGGGAAAAGCAGGCCACTGCAAGGTGGATGAAGAGAAGAAGGGATCACCTGAGAATCAGGGAGGGTGCAGGAGCCTCAGTCCTTCTCTTGTCCCCATCCCTCAGGATCCCAATACATCAGGGAGTCCTCCCAGGCTGTTTTTGCTGTGAGGCTGGGAGGGGAAGAGATGCCTGAGGTCAGGACAGCCCCATCTCAATGCTCCAGCTGATGAATTCCCACCAGATGGGAATTTTTGGGAAACCAGGGATGCACCAAGCCTTTCCCTCACTACTTGAGATCGAGCCAGCCTCCAGCACTGGTACTTATTTTCATACAGACAGGAAGACCGGAATATTGGGAGGAATTATTGTCCTTGCCAGACCTACCCAAAACCAGCCAGTTCAGCATGTTACTGAGGGTTGGGACAGACAAACAAAATGAGGATCCACTCGCTTTTGTAAGGCTTGGGAAAACAGGCTGGAGTACAGTACATAACGTAACAAAAAAATAGACGTACTGGGATGAGTTCAGTTGCTTTGGGACAAAGTGATCTGGTTTTCAAATTTTTTCTTAAAGCCAAAGCTTCCTTTACTTTTGCTTCTAGTTCTGCCAAGTCTCTTCTGAGTGAAGTTTTGGGGATTTTCCCAGCTGGACTCCATGTCTGGGAGGAGAGGCCAGGATTGCCYGCAGAGCTCAGTCTGGGAGCAGAGAGGTGACACACATCAGATGTGACACCTGGGCTAGTGTCAGCCCAGTGTGGCTTGTTGATATTACCAAGGCTGGAGGCCAAAAGCAATAAGGGATTAGAGGAAAAGAGGAGTTTTCTCAGGCATGTGCTGGGTGAGGGCAGGGTCAGATGGGATATTAGGATGAAATTTGTCCCTGTGAGGGTGGTGAGGCCCTGGCACAGGGTGCCCAGAGAAGCTGTGGCTGCCCTGGATCCCTGGAAGTGTCCAAGGCTGGGTTGGACAGGGCTTGGAGCACCCTGGGATGGTGGAAGATGTCTCTGCCCATGGCAGGGGGTGGGACTGGATGATCTTTACTRTCCCTTCCAACCCAAACCGTTCCATGGGATGTGGGTGATGCTCCCATGAGAGGGACATTCAAGGAAAAAGCCAGACTAAATAGGTGCTTGATACTCCCATGGTTTTGGAGCAAACTGTTCTTCCCAAACRAGCTCTTTCTCTCCTGCTGCTCATCCCAAACACTCACTTCCCATCCCAAAAATCACGATGAGCATCACACAAGCCCCAGGAGCCCCATTTCCCCCAGCCCTGACCCACAGCCAGCCGGGAGCAGCTGTACCTCACCTGCRGGGTGCTGGAAGCTGTCAGGCCAAAAAAACCCACAGCTCCCCAGGGAGCAGCAGAGCTATTTTTGAGGCTTCAAAATTGCAGCAGCCAAAATTATTTCCTGCAGCCTGCATTAAGTTATTTAAGCATCTGGCTGTGCAGGTACAAAGCAGCTCTCTTATAAAAATGATTCTCCCTGGTAATTTTCTTCCGTTTTCCCACAGCCACCGTTTTCTGTGTGCTACTGGGGTTTGGGGAAATAACCTGATTTTGGTGAGTATTTTAGGGATGGGACAGGATGATGGCACCAGGTTGGCATGGAATCCATCCACGGGGATGGAGCAGCCGTGTCGGTGCCCTCCCCAGCAGGCAGCCCATGTTCCAGCTCGTGTCCCCAGCCCGTGTCCCCAGCCCGTGTCCCCAGCCCGTGTCCCCAGCCCGTGTCCCAGCCTTACGCCAGGGTCAGGCGCCCCACATCACGCGCCGGAGCATCGCCACCGACTGGCACTTCACAGCTGCTTTGAGGTGCTGCCAGGGACTGGAGGTCTGGCCTGCCAACAAATCACAGGCATTGTGCTCCATCGCTCCCCCCTTTCTCCCTGTTAATGGCCCCTTTCTGTCCCCAGGGAACGTGATTCTGCATCATCCCATCCCTCTGTGRACCCCAGTTCCCACTGGCTGCCTGCACCCATCACAGGCCATGGCCCAGCTGGGGCTCTCCGTGCTGGTTCTGCAAGATTTGGTTGCACCCTGCCCTATTCTCCCCCAAAAAATCACTTGAATGCTTGGTACATTCAAAAAAATCTCCCCCAGCGCAGCAGCCTTAAGCCAACACACCAAAAATGGGTTTTATTCCCCAACTGCTGCAAAAGCATCTCCCTCACTGTCCCTCAGAGTGGTACCCAGAGCAGTGGCACACAGCATTTGGCCCCCCAAAGGGAGGGCTGGAGCAGGTGGGGGGTTTGGAAGCTCTCTGGGAACGCAGGAGCCACGGGCCAAGCTGTTGTTCTCATTTGTTATTCAGCGCTAAGGAAATCTGCTCCGTTCGTTCTCCCGGCAGACTCCCCATCCCGSAGGATAATTGATGCTAACGTCATTTCATTTCGCTCCAGCTGCTGGGCTCGGGAACAGATGTTTTATTGTTCAAACTGAGCACACGGAACCAAAAAAGARAACAAAAAAAAAGCAACAAAACCCAACTAATTTGTGTTTGTGGTGCGCTTGGCCGCAGTTTCCTCTCCCCACAAACGCGAGGAGGCAGAGCAGCAATCCCAGGGAAGGCCCAGGCCTCTGGGAAARCCAAGATTTATCCAACTTCCAGTGTATGGTTCAACACCCAACCTCCCAAATTCTGCCCTGTCCAACAGGGAGGCATTTCCAGCAGGGAATGATTTCCTCAACACTGAGCTGTCACCTTCAGGTGCGATGTGCAGCATTTGCCTCCTCCCAGGAGCAGGGATCCACCTGGCTTTTGCACAGAGGAGCACAGCACATGCTCCAGAGCAAAGACACACATCTCCTCCAAGGAGAAGCCAAAAATAGGTGCAAAAATGTGCCAGTGGCACGTGGATTTTCAGGGCTCAGCCTCTTGTGAAAGGGCTCATGGACAGCACCCTGCKCACTGGRTGATCCARCGTGGGAGTGCTGCACTCACAGCCRTGCTGGGAATCTCCCAGGGAYRCACACACATTGCTCCAGGAGCAGGGATGGAGGGAGGAGCTCCACGATTTGCTCTGCAGCAGGTGCAGGACGATACCTAGAGTCACAGGCTGGTCCAGCCGAGCTCTCYGCTGCATCCCAAAGCATTCCTGTGGAGCAAGCACCAGGCAAGCTGTGGAGCAGGTAGAAAACACTTCCCTGTCTGCCAAAAAGAGAGCTGTTTAAAACAAAAAATCTCACTGAGGGGCCAAAAAAGAGACCCCAAAGCTACCCAGGTTAATAGATGTTTAATACTGATTTTCACCCTAGCATTAACATCCCTTTCGATAAAAACAACACTTTCCCATGCAGAAGAGCTCAGAAATGCTGGTTTCTCTTTTACAAACTGGAGAGGAGCTACCAGAAGGGCAGGTGTAACTGTTCTACTTGACTCTCCTGAGGAGGCAGCTTTGCTGCAGGTGAGAAATAAAGCCCCAGGAATAAAGGGCTCTGAAAGGCCCACAGCAAATTGCTTGGGTGATTTTACCTGCAAGGTTGAGGAGAGCATCTTTTGACAACTCCTGCTGCGTGCCACGTGYTTGGCAGTATTCCTGTGTTTTCTCCCTGTTCCACTAGAGGGGYATGGGAGGGATCTAATCCTAAGGAATCCAACTCATGGAATGCCCCAGTCCCCCYCAGGACACTGCACTGGCACATGGTTTGAAAAGCCCTGGCAGGGGAGTAACCAACAGTGACAGCACCTTGTCTTAGAAAGTGAATGGCTGGGGAAAGCCACCAACTTCTCACAGTTCCAAATAAAAAAGGCCTTGACCTGTGCTGGAAATGCAGCTGCCAAAAGCTGCTGGGGTCACAGATGTGACTGTCCCCTTGAGAAGGACACTGTCTGGGGAATGACTCTGTGCAGGAAAAACACAGCAAGAGGCTGGAGATGGAAAATACCTCTTGGATCATCCACCCCTTCCCGTTCAGCTGGGTGAGCTGCAGGGACAGAGTCAGTGAGTGTCCCCACACCCATTCCTGGGGACAARTTGTTCCCACTTCCAAACAACCTCCCTCCATCTCACCTCAGGCCCACGGATGCTGTGTGCCTGCTGGCTTCAGCTTCCCAGCTGGTTTGGCAGCAGCCCACGGCATGTTGGAGCTCTGAGCAGGCAAAGGAGATGCTGGAGAAGCCATCCCAGCAGGATTCAGTGTCCCCAGGAGCCACCTTGTTGGCCAGCAGTCCCTGGTGGGGGAGGTCACAGCAACCTTCAGGGGGTGACACTGCATGGGGACACTTAGGGGGGCTGCAAACCCAGAGCCGGGTCAGCTACAGGTACAGAGCCCGAGAGGAGATGTCAGAGGGAGATGTCATGGAAAATATTTACTCTGTGAGGTCAGTGCACCCTCGGCTTCTCTTTGGAGGGGACTTTGAACACAGGAGGGCAGACGTTTCCCTTCTGCAGGCAAGAGGCCGGGCAGAGCAGGCGCTTCCCTCTGCTGGGAGGATGAAAAGCACAAGTGGAAAGTTTTGTGYGTTAGGCAAAGCAACTGAGCCGTCAGCTGCCGGCCACTGGGTGCTTGGTGTTAGGGGAAACTGCCTGTTTTGGAAAGAAAAGGGTGGGTCTCTGAGAAAAARGCCTGGGGGGAAAAACACAGGAGGGGAAGCCCCGGAGCAGAACTGTGGGCTGGCAGTGTGACACTGGGAAGTGCAGGCAGGCTCTGGTTTGTGTATTAGAGGGGAAAAATCATCTCAAAATTGCGTGATGGCTCAGAAAACAGATCCCAGTCCTCATGTCTGGCTGTTTCCAGCAATAGCAACAGGGCCTGGCATCCTCTGCTCCAGGGTTCAGGTCCCTCCTGCAGGGATCCTCGTCACAAMCTTTGAGGCTCAGTCCGAGGTTTGGGTTTAGCTGGTCCTGCTAAATCCCATCGTGTGTGTGGTGTGGGTGTCTCTGGATGGAGCAATGTGTGATTGATCACTGCTGGGTGCTCACCTGAACCAGGTGAGGCGGAGCATTTGGGTGGCTGGAGCAGGGAAAATCATCTGCTAGAAAATCATCAGAGAAGGCAGATATTTTACACCTCATGAAGGGCAGCTGGCAGATGATAACTCCCAGCACACTGTGCTTGGCCTAATTTCCAGGCCAACCTCTTTCCTGGGAGCATCTCTTGCTACACTTGCTGGCTGGGTCAGCATCCCAGGGGAGAGTTTCTCTCTTTATTTCAGGCTGAGATGATAAATTGATGATTTCCCCACAAAGCCCCTCTGAGGSGACTGTGACTCCATCACTGCTCACAACTGAAAGAGGCAGGGGGGCTTCCAGAGCTGCCAGCAGTGACTCAGGATTGTCACTGAGTCACTCTCTGTGAGCCCCAGCCCTGGGAGATGCTTCCCTTGCATCACTTGCTCTGGAAACGATGGAAAGACCCGAGCTGTGTTCTCAAGATGTGCTGTGCCATTTCCAGCCCCCACACATTCTCCTTTGCCAGGCCTTTCCCCCCTGCTCAGCTTTTGACTCACCACATTTCCCCCTCACTGCTCCACTGAGCACAAAGGGTAGGGATGGCCTTGTCCCCACCCTTTTCCAGTTTGTCCCAGTCTCATCTCAGCATCCCAACGCCCCCAGCTCCCCCAGCACGGGGTACCAAACAAATCCCCCCTGAAGTCAGGTGCACTGAGAGCCCTGTGCCTCTGGTGTCACCCTGGAATGGGGTTCCCAGCTCGGCACAACCAGCCCCTCGCTCCCCTGGGACTGTTCCAGCAGTGATAAAGCAGGAGGGCTGTCCCCTGYCCCCTGCCTGCTCCTCCACCCAGATCCTGGCACCCACCCACCCTCGCCCCTCGCCTCAGTGGCTGAGACACTTGAGCCCCTGCTGACTGCAGTCCATCCCCCAGGAGAGGGATGGGGATGAGGAGTTGCTCCAGGGTGGAATTTCGCTCACTTCAGTGACCGAGTGCCTGTGGCGTGCTCTAAAAATACAAATAAAGCAGCGGGYGGCCCAAACCCACCCCGTGTCCCGCAGAGGGCTGCTCGGCCAGGCCCTGCCTCCTTGGCTGAAGGAARTTAAGCTCAGGGCTAAAAATTAAGGCAAATTTGCTGGAGACCTGGACACAGGGTCAGGAGCAGGAAGGTTCTGTGTGCCCCTCATGCTCCCTGCTTTGCTAAGCCAGACCAGCCAAGCTCATCCTATCTCCCCTCATTTTTCTCATCCCTCTGACCACCCCATTACCCCTCTCATCCTGCTGCAGGCAGAGGGGCACAGCAGTCCCATTTGCCGTGGGGAGCATGTCCCCACCCATTGAGAGCATCCCACCCTCCCAGTGTCCTTGTCCCCAGCCACCCCCTCTTCTACCACTTCAGACAAGCCCCAAAGCGGCAGCAGGAGCTTTTCTTCCATCCTCACCTGCTTGAATTTATGCTCCATTAATTTCACCCTCATTCCTTCCTCCCCAGGTCTTCCCTCTTGGCATCACCCATACATGGATAGTGTTGACAGAAACCATCCCTAAACCTGTTGCTGATGTGATTAATCTGATATATTGCGATTATAAAACCCCCTTTCCACCCTGCTCCTCTCACATCTGGGGGCCCTGCCCTGCCCTGGTCCCCTCGCGTGTCCCCAGCCAGGGACAGGGAGCCAAAGGGGACAGCGGGCAGCAGATATCCCAGTTTCCCCGCACCCAGCAATRAACAAGTCCTCCCGAGAGGCAGGGCAGGGAGCAGAGAGCCCAGGGGAGGTGTGTTTTTGTGGGCAGGCAGATTAGGAGGCGCTGGARGCGGGCTGGCAGCCGGCACAGAGAGTGGGTGTTATCTGTGAATGGGTGCGATGTCACCCACAGCGCCTGTCGCCGCCGGAGCTGGGCAAGGGGAGCCTGGGGGAGGGGTTTGTCCCTCTCCAGGGGCTATTCCTGACTTTGGGAGAGGGTTTGGACCGGRGCTGCACCCGAGGAATATCCACCCACCCTGAGCTGGACATGTTCCCCATCCCCAGACTCCCGGTGCGAGCTCCCTCCGTCATTGCCATCGCTCCCGTCCCCCCGCTGGCGATGTCCCCYGCCCTGGGACACGCTGTCCCAAGCGCTGCCACCCCGGGAAGCCACCAGGGAGCCAGGGGGTGACAGGCCAGAGCGGTGCCGTGTTTAGCAGCTCCCCGCCGCGTTCCCGGTGCCGGAGGATTCCTGGAAGCGGGAGGKGATTTCGCACCCTCCCCGTGCCGCACAAACACGCAGGTTATGCCAAAAACACATCTCCACACGTGACTGCTGCCGAGATTGCCCAAGAGGCTGGCAGCGAGCAGCCAGTCCCTTCCTCGCTCCCCTCCTCCTCCTCCTCCCTGGCTGATCCCTTCCGTTTTTTAAAATCTCCTTCCCCTCCTCTTGACCCGAATTTTCCCCATCTCCTAATTTAAAGCCGTCCCAGAGATGCTGGAGGTCTCCAGTACTCCAAGGGGATGGTTAAATSCTCCAATCCTGTGCCGTGAGGCTGCTCAGGTGACAGCAGAGCCCCAGGCRGCCACTCCGTGGTGGAATAAAGGAATGAAGTCCTGGAGTCCAAACTCTCTCAATGGTTTTGGGACYTCTTACAGGGTGAGAGTCTGAGCAGGGAAACGGGATGTGAGTCTGAGCATCACTTTTTTTTTTTTTTTCAAGTGCAGGCATTAGGACAGCGAGCCTCTTGCTTGYTCATGCTCCCTTTTCCCAAACTCCTCCACACCTCTGACCCCAGCAGGCCAAAAGGAGGTGAGTCCTTGCAGATGTCAATCCAAAGCTGCCCTCAATCCGTGTGCCCTGTTTGCAGGTGTTCTGGACTGGGATCCCACAGCTGGCATCAGGCAATGAACCACTCCACAGCCAGGCAYAGCCCAGCCCTGGCTTTAAATTATAGAAATCATTTATTGTCCCTCTCTTTTGGGGACAGCATCACCCACAGCTGGGCTTTTCCTTGTTCCCCACCTGAATTACCCCCATGACCTCCAGCATCATGTCCAGCCCCTCCACAGGTCTCCTGATCTATTTTCTCTCTGAGTCACTTGAAATACATCYCTCCCCAAGACAGATTGTTTACATCTTTCAGAGGGTCTTGTCTGTTCAAATCTTTCTATTTTTATTCCAGATTTCTTTTTGAGACAGACTGGAAGCTATCCTGAGTTGCCACCRGGGCAAAGGTTTCCCTGGGATATTTTTACACGTTCAAGAAGATAAACTACAAGATCTAATCTTGCAAAAACCCCTGAAGCATTTTATCGAGACACCTGCACAATTCCTTCATGGCAAATGAATCAGCTGAAAGTTAACCTAAACCTCCTGGGCTTTTTTTCTGGTGTGCATTTTCGCCTTGTAAACAACGAGCCAAGCAAAGCACCCTYGCTACCCAATGGAAAATTCAATCTGGGCAAAGAGGAAAAGAAAGCTTTGTAAATAAATGGTTGGATGTGCAGAGGGTCAGGGCAGCATCCACCTCACTGGGTGGGCTGTGGAATATGGGTGGCC
>NW_026623836.1:334997-342626 GCF_030028575.1 Malurus melanocephalus | reverse complement strand
CTGACACCGTGCAGGGTCTGGATCCCCATCCCACACACGGGAACACCCTGTCCCAGCCTTCCCAGCACAGGGACAGCCCGGGAGGGAGCCCAGGCTGATGTCAGGGTGTGAGCAATCCCGACGCTGGCTGTGAGCAGGAGGATCCCTCCCTGTGACCTCCTCACACATCCCCAGCTCCTCTGCAGGCTCTGTCTCACCGTCACATCTGTGAGCTGTTCTCCTCCTCCTCCAGCAGCTCCCTCCCACCTTCCTCTGACTGCAAATATCGTGGAAGTCCTGGCAGAACCCCAGCCAGCAGCCAGGCCCCTGTCAGCACCTATTATCTCCTGTGCTGGCCGTGTCCTCAGCAAGCTGCTTCGRAATAAAGGCAGAAGGACGTCGCCCATGGGCAGGAGGAATTTTCCACTGGGTGGGAACAGCCAACCTGGGTCACGGGATGCRAGGCCCTGGCTTGCATCACCCACCAGCACCCTGAGAGGCAGCTGTGCCCTGGGCAGCCCCTTCCTGTGCTGCCCAAATCCTGGGAGATCACCCAAAAGGGGCGCCTTTCAGTTGAACCTGAAACAACCCCAGCTCATTCCAAGGGGGCAGATCCACCAGATTCATCCCACAGGGACACCAGTTCACTTCAGACTCCCTCAGCATGACCTTGGCATGAGGCTTCTTGCGTGAGGTGGTTCCATCTTGTCCCCTGTCCCCAGGACAGGACTGAGCAGGGATGTGCCCCTGTCCCATCAAGCTRCCTRTGGGAATTTTAGGAGTCCAGCCCTKCTCATGATGCTCAGGAGGAAATGATGAGGATGAAAAGGTGCTTGAGGAGGAGAAGATGGGGGCTGAGGGTTCCTTGAGGATGAAGACACATCTGGGAGGGAGGGCATCCTCACCTTTGCTGGAGGGACACTTCCTCCCTGCAGCACAGAGCACTCTCAAGCTGTTTCCAACGTTTCCCTCAGCCAGTGAGATCCAGAGGGTGTCCAGGGGAAAAATCCACTGTCCACTCCTCAGCAACTGAGTGTCCCCAGCTCCCTGCCACTCCACATCTGGAAGGGAAGCATCAGGAAGGGACACACTGGGCACTTCCCCTCSGCACATCTGGGAATTGAGAGCGCTGCTTCATTGTGCTGGGGCAGGGAGGGTTCTGCTGGTGTTATTATTCCAAGCTGGCCCAGAGTCCAAGGGAAACAAAAGCTTCTTCCTTGCCAAAGGGAGGGCTGGCTGGAGGCAGCCACAGGAGACGAGGGCTGGGCTATTCCCTGGGCTCCTAAATGCTGCGTTTTGGTGTTTAAATTTAGCCCGAGACTGAAGCTGTGCAGACACGAGCCCTGCTGGAGAGCCAGCATCAACATGAACTTCATGTGTGCCCCTCCTTGCCTGCAGCCCAGCCCCCAGATGTGCTCCAGGGGCCTCCAGCCCCCAGATGTGCTCCACAGGACAGATCCCTGGCACAGGAACCCCTGGATGTGCTCTGCAGAGCAGCGATGGCTGGGCAAGGCAGCCTGGGTGGAATAAATGGTTTTTTTGGCCATCCAAACTGCAGCAAGACAAAGGAAGATGCTGGCCAGTTTTTCTCTCCTCATTAAAGATGGCAAAATGAATTTTCCAGCAGTGAGGGGGATGTCAGGTGTTGAGAGCTCTGGCCATGGCCTGTGTCACCTGCTTTTTTCGTGGGGCACAGAAAGTCCTTATGGTTTTTGGCCTCTCACACTTTRGGATGCCAGTCCTTGCCCGGGAAGGGAGCCAAGCCCTTGCTTCCATTTCATCACCGTGATCCATCACCCCCACCTCGCTCCAGAGCATGGCAAATGGCCTCCAGGGAAAAAACCTTGCTCACAGCAGTTCTCCCCTCCTCATTTAGACCCCCAGAATGGGGCAGGCACTATGTTTTTACCTCCCAAATCCACATTTTAAAGGCTCCAGACAGAAGKTCTTTCCATGGTGCTTGATCACACCTCCTGGGAAGCTGGGCACAGTCCAGAACTTGCCAAAAGCTGTCAACCCTCTGCTGCTGAGCCCTGTGGCCTCTGCCTGAGCTGGCCACTGGGTTAAAATGGGCAAATGAGGAATGGGGAGGAATGCTGTTTATTTGCTGGAGTTCTGCAAACAATTCCTGTGGCCTTGTCCTTTGGATGAACCTGCTTTGATAAGGATCCCATTCATATTCCAGTGATTCCTGAAGAACAGAAAGCTCAGTTCAAGTGAGCCATCCTGCTCTTGTCTTTGAGGGAAATCCGTCTGCCGGCTTGGAGCCCTGGGAAAAGAGAGGTGCTCCAAACTTCCAAGGCTTTTCTGAAAAAATCCYGTACTGTGTTGGAAGTACCCTATAAATAAGGTGGAAGGAGAGGGGAAAGTGGGGAATCATTGGCTGACARGTGCTGGTTGAAGAGACAACCTGACTTTCAAAGGGTAGAAATATCACAATAGATCTTTAGGATGAATGGCAAAAAACTGAGCAATTCTTTTAATACACAGAATAGTAGAATAATGAAAAGAGCTGAATACCYAATTGCATGGCTTATTAAAATCCCAGGGAAGATGATCCTCTCTCCACACACAGCTCCCTAGGGATGAACCACATTTCACTGCTCATGTGAGGGTTCAAAGACTACAGGGATGCACAGAAAGCTTTGGGCACAGCAGAAAACACAAAGATAGCTTTGGCTTGGATGTATCACTGTTCTCTTCCCCTAAATACTAATTCTGATTGGAAGATAAAATACACAGCACACATGGAAATGCCACTTCTCTCCAGGAATGGGAACTGCAAGCCCATGCAGCCATGCACAAGCTGGGAAGAGCAGGAATGCAGCCACTGGAAATGCTGGAAAGCTTTTCCCCATGGCAAAAACAACCTGGTGCCAGTGTTGGAGAATTCAGTGGATTTTGTGAGTGCTTTAAGGACAGGTATTGCTGAGGCTGTGGCTCATYGAGGATGAGGGATGGAAAGAAGACACTGCTGCTGCACAGCTGAAGGTGACTTAGCTGCTCTGCTGAAGATTTGGGTGATCCTGAAGATCTGGGGAATGCACATTTACATCAGCCCAGTGGCTCCTACAATCCTCATCTTTTCTTTAGCAAATGTTCTTCCTCKTAGCCACTTTCATTCCCTCTTTTCCATGATCAATGGCTGCCATGGCAGGTTCAGTGCTGCCAGAAATGCTCACACCTGCAGATCGAAAAGGGATTCTGCTCCAAAAAAGAGCTCTGGAAGGGTTGGGGATTTGATCTCCATGACCTGCAGAAAGTGAGCCCACAGCTGTGTCAGCTCTGCAGTGCTACTGAGGGATCCTGGGGAATGCTGCCACCAAAGGCTGATGCTCAGCAAACCCATGGGAAGCACATCCATTTGTTTTTTTTTCCCTATAGAGGCTGCACCAGGCCTGCCAGAGGTCAAGAAGCATTTGGACARCAATCACAGGGTGGGATTTCTGGGCTGTCCTGTGCAAGGCCAGGAGCTGGACTYGATTATCCTTRTCCCTTCTAACTCAGGACATTCTATAATTCTRTGTTTCTCCAGGATGGGCTGTACTTGGAGAGGAACTTGATGGCTGAGCCCCTCTGATAAACCCCCAAGGAGAATTCGGAAGCTGTARGCACAACAAGAACAGTTTGCAGTTTTTAGTGCCCCAAATCACATCTTTGCCTTTGTTTTGCAGGAACTCCTGATATTTTTGCAAAGACTTACTTGATAGAAAAAGGAAAATATTGCTGGACTCGAGCTCTGCTCTGCAGCTGCCAAGTGCCACCCCCTCTGACTTCAACGTGTTTATACAAATACACACAACACATCACTAAGTTAATTTCTAGGCAGGTCTTCATRAGAACATGGATGCTCTCTGGTTTCACAAGTGCCCAAGAACTTTTTAAACAGCTCMCAGAAAACAGGGAAAATATAATTGAAATGAGCAAGGGCAATCAGCTGGGGGAAAAAAAAATTAAAATCACASGCACATAGAGCCACATGCCTCGAGTTCTTCCCGTGGGGAAGGGAGGCAGAAAGCCAACATTGGCCCCAACACTGCCTGTGTCCCATCCGTGGGGATGCTGCTCGGGAAGCTGGGAGGGCAGTCCAGCACTGCCTGCTGCCTCCAATCACACCGCTGGCAGCTCTCGTTGCTATGGCCCTCAGGTCTGAAACTTTGGAAATTAGGTAAAAGGTCTAAACACGAAGCTTTTTTTTTTTTTTTTTGCTTTTTTTTTTTTTTCCCTCCTCCCCCGCCGCAGTGGTGCCCCTTGCCTAGCACAATCCCTCTTCCTGCTGAGCTCCAGGAGGAAAGCAGCTGGGATGAAGAATTAACTCTCGAGGTCCCAGGGGTTTTCCAGAGCAGAACAGGAACGGGGTCCCAGGGGAGGGGGAATGTTCCCCCCAGTTCTTGTTTCCCACCTGCCCTGTGGCGATGAACCAGAGGAAAAACTTGCAGGGATCCATCCTCTCCTACCCCGACAAGGGCATGGATTCAAAGTGAGTTTTATGCCGGTGTAAAAATAAACTGGGGGATCCCAAGGAATGGGATTTTCCAACCTCTGGGTGGAATTTGGCATTTTTAAGGGTGCACGCTTGAGATCCATCTCCCAAGGGTGGGGGGATCCATCTTCTCCCGTGCCAGAGCAAAGGGTCCAGCCCCGACACTCACACACGTGGATCCCCGAGCTTTCCCTTCATCCCGGTGGAGRGCTGGGACGATGAAATTATCCCAGCACGGCATGGGCTGGCTCGGCACAGATCGGACCAAGGACACGCTGGCACTGTCCCCACCCGCCCGGGACCCCGCAGCGCCACTCGCCCCGTCCCGCAGCGATGCTCTGCGGTGTCACACGGCCACTCCCGCACCCTCCTGCCACCAGGGCCACCCTGCAGGGCTACACGGGCACCTCCGCACCCTGTGGGGCTGGGAGGGAGAGCGCCGGCCCCGCCAGCACTTTTACCCCATCCGAGCCCCTTTGTGCTGCTGCCAGGAGAGGCTGCTTTTCTGCTTTTCCAGGTGAGAGAGCAACCGCCACCAAATTCCAGCTCCGGGAAGCTCTTGGCTGCTCAGCCAGCCGCCCCCAGACCTCGTATGGAGCCAGGCACCTCTCTGGCCCGGGGCCAGCGCTGCAGGGCAGGGGAACGGCGACAAAGGTGGCTTTGTTCCTCCTGCCCGCTCGCTGCTTCACCCCAGCCCTGCCGTGTGTGACACCTACGAGGCCGGAGTCGTCTTTCCACAAAAAGCGCCTCCAGCAGCGTTTCCCAGATGCCGCGTCACCGCAGCCGGATCGGGTTCATTCCCCCAGGAAGAGACAGGCTGGGAGCGATCCGGGCGGGATTCGGCTGCTCCCTGCCCCACCGGGTGTTTGCATTCATCCCTCTCTGTCCCCATCTCCGCCTGTCTCCCCAGCACCAGGCTCACCTTCCACCCGCTACCGTGGGGTGCAGAGCTGTGAAAAGCACCCCAAACATCTTCTCTCTCTCAGAATCACAGAATCTGTCAGCTTCGTTCACCTAGGAAAGTTAAGGTGGATAAACTACAGGCACCAAGTCCTTAAACTCTGTTGGGAAAGAAATACTTTTCCAGCCCAGCACCTGGGAAAACACCAAAGAGATGCTGGCCCAAATCCATGTCAGGTCTGAGATGGAGCAAGAAGTCTCRAAACCAGAGCCAGCTCGACAAACCTGGTTTGAAGCTGGCCACGTCTCTGCTCACACATTTCTTGTTTTCTTTCCCTTGTGCCAGCAGAACAACTGTTTGTCTCCCAGTGATCCCAAYGTCTAACAATGTTCTGCCTCTCCTGACAAACACTGCCTTGCCCATCACCCAAACCCAGCCCAGCAGCCACAACAACACTGCTATGATCCACCTTCCTGCAGATAATCTCACGGACAAATAAATCTCCATTTGGCACTGCAGCTACATTTAGAGACAGCAAAATGTGACCACTTTTAGAAAATCATCCTGTTCTTTGTTCACGCTCTCAACTCCCTCCTTAGAAAAAGCCCACCTGGAAAAAAAAATGCCCTTGGACATTAAGCACCTGCAGCTCCTATAAAACAGCAGCTGGAGACATAGAAAAGGAAAGTAGAGCTTATTTTGGGAGGACTTTTCTATCTGAGTCTTGCTTTGCTGCTGGGTGGTTTGGGTGCAGTGAGCTGAACTGGGATGGGATCTCAAGCCTCTCCCACCARAAGGGGCTCCCAGAGCCCATCCAGCTCCTGCCCATGCCCATCCCTGTCCCAGGAGAGCAGCAGGAGCCAAGCCAGACCCACCATCCCCACCAGAGCCATGAGCTGTGTGTCTGTTTGGATCCCAGGCTGCCCTGGCATGCTGGGAATAGCAATAACCACCATTTTCCCTTCAAACTGTTTYGGATTTCAGTGTATTCAGGATGCTGAAAACGTGCATCCTATGCCTCGCTTCTGCTTCTAAATACAGAGCTGCTTTGCAGCACAATGTTCTGCCTCACCACCTGCAGCACAGCACCAGAATCAATGAAAACGCCAAAAAACAACCCCCAAAAAGCAAACCCAAAAGGGCACGGCCCTGCTGTGGCAGTGTACCCTATGAGACTGATTTTTGGTGGTGGGAAGCAGGAGGGTGCTGGGTGAGGAGGGGAGGTTGCTGCCAGCTTGGTGAGTTTAGGAGGAGCTGAAGCAGGGTGGAACAGTGTGCTGGTGTGATCCAAACTGCAGTGAACAGCTCACCAGAGCTGCACCAGTGGCCAGCCAGAGACTTTTCCCAGGTGTTGTGCTTCCCCAGCTTTCCCATCAGGTTAATAATTTCATCCCTCCCGCTGAGGTGAGGTCACWCTTTTCCTGTCCTGGTCACTCAGCTGTTCCTGGTCCTCCTCCTCCTCTGGGGAGTTCCCTGTGTCCAGCCACCCCTGCAGGGACCTGCAGCCTCCGTGAGCATCCCATACCCGGGCAGCAAGGAGGAATGCACCTTGCCTAAATCCCAAATCAATCAGAGTGGTGGCCCCGATGCAGAATCCTGCCTCAAGAGTCTGGCAGTGACAGCCGAGCACAGCATCCTTCACCCCTCACTCTGACATTGTCTTTGTGGTGACAGACAATTAAACAGCACCTCATTTACCCCTAAATAATGTTCCTCCCAATCTCTGCCAGGGGAAAGAGTTGGGAAAATGCAGGGTGGAGTAAAAATTAATGAGGTGTCTTCTCCTCCTCGCATTCTGTCCTGCCTCACAGGGTTTAATGGTTGGAAAGCAGCAGCAGATGTCAACAGYGCTGGAAAAGCAGATCCAGGCACGGGAGCCATGAGCCCAGCACATCCCAATGAACCTGGGGATGGAGCAGAAATGTGCAAGACAAAAAACCCTGGACAACCCCTGGCAGAGAGAAACCAAGGCAGGCGGCAAAAGCCATCCATGGGCATGATTTATTCCGTGCCTTCATCTCCCTCCCACTGCTGCCATCCCCTGCTGCTGTGTTGAGGACAAAGCCACGTGTTGGGGACACAGCCACGTGTTGAGGACACAGCCACGTGTCTCTGGAGGAKCCACCTCGATCCCTGCGGATTTGGCAAGCTGGAACCAGCCAGCGCAGGTATTGGGAACAGCGTGGCCAGGACAGAGGCTTTTGTTTATTCAGTGAGGGGTGGAGGGAGGTGCAAAGCAGGGGGAAATCACTGATATTTGGGAGAG
>NW_026623836.1:331806-334821 GCF_030028575.1 Malurus melanocephalus | reverse complement strand
AAAAAAAAAATCAGGGTTTTCTTACAGAGAAGTCACATGTTTCCTCATGACTGGAATATAATGAATGGCCCAAAGAAAAAATTAAAAGGAGCAAACCAAAACACTCTCATCTGGGCATATTCCTTGCCTTCCAGCTTTCTTCTGYCCCCAGCATCTTTCTCATCCTACTCCACACTGAGCTGCCCATTAGTGGGCAAAGAGAGCAGATGGACAGGAGGCTTGAGCTGAGGATCCAGAGGAGATTAATTCATTAATTAATTTTAATTAATACAACTTTTTTTCCCAAGCCTTTCTGTGCAAAGGACAGGCTGAGAGCATGGGTTGGCACAGGGGATCCCTCTCATCCCGGGGTCTGGCAGCGCTGGGACAAGGAATGGCTCCTGCCCGTGCCAGGGGGAYGGGCCAGCAGTGCCCACGGGCACATCTGCTCCTGCTTTCTCTGCTTCCCATGGCACTGACGCACAAAACAAGCTGTTCCCGAGCCCAGAGGAAGGGYTGGCACCTGCCCAGGGGTACCTGGCAGGGGGAGGCCCTGTGGATCCCACGGGACAAGCACACGGTGCCGAGGACGCTTCCCAGAAGTGCGGGATGTTCTGGCAGGGCTGGAGCTCTGCTCTTGCAGCACACTCGGGCAGAGTGGAGCAATTCTCACACACACAGCTCCAGGTGCCCCTGTTCTTTTGGGGTCAGGAATAAACAGATGCTCCCCACAGCACTGAAATCCTGTCCAGCAGCAGCCGAGCTCCTCACCCTCCTGCTGCCACAGAGCCCTGAGCACRCAGGACTATTTCCCCTCCCCAAAATGCCCCCCAGCCCCATTTTGGGAGTTCAGAGCTGGGGCAAAGCAGCTCAGCACTGAGRCCAGCCAGAATTGCACCACTTTCCCCCAGCCCTCGATCTGCTCCAGCTCTGCTGAGAACACTTGATCTCCTCCCCGAGCGCTGCCAGCTGGGTGAAATACAGCTGCTGCCTCAATAGCGCTCGCGGAAAAAAAGGCCTGACATTATTCAAAACAAAAAGACAAGGATTGCACCTCTTGCTTTAGATTTCATGGGAGCAGTTCCCACTGGCTGAATGGGGAGGGGGAGATGAGCAGGGGGGCTGCTGGATGGCAGAGCTCTGTGGGCAAAGCTGTCACAAACTCGCACCCAAAACATCCCTGTGRAACCCATGTGGCATCACCATCATCCCCCCATCCCAACCTTTCCACTGACATTTCTGGTTTGGCAAGAGCAGCAGAAGCTCCCATCTTCTGAGCTCCAGGACCTTCTCCCGCCCAAGATCACCAGCAAGCTCTTTGCAAACAMAGCACAGCACACACAAGGGCTGGGTTGTTTCAAGAGGAGCCGTGCAAACTCAGACCTGCCCACTTGCAGGGTCAAACTGAACAGCTGAGTCCTTCCTGAGTGCTTTGGAGCCACCCCTCTGGATCACAGAGGGGACTTGGAGCCCATTCAGGGTGTATTTAACCCCTGCTGCTCTCTGTTGGCCGTATCAGCCTGACAGACACCCCCTGAGGACTCCTGGACATTGCCCTGCACCTTGGGATGTTCTGTACCCATCCTGTCCCTGCCACACAGGAGCTCCACAACTCACATTTTGGTTGCCAACTCTTCTCCCTCCCCATGAAAACAGAGGCTCAAACACCCAGAAGAAACCCCTCACTCTGACCAGGATGTTCCCATTCCACAGGCTGCCAGCACATCACCATCCCTAGGATGCAGTTTGTTTCCAGACCACCATCCACGGAGTGTCCCTGACCAAAGTGGTGCAGGGGACAGCCCTTCCAAGGCTCCAGACACCACCTCCCTGCCCAACCCACCTCCACGAGCAGTTTTCTTCATCCTAGCACGACAATTTCCACCCCAAAGCTGCCTCTCCTCTAAATGAAATGCTTCCCCACAGGGCTGCAGCCCACAGTGGCAGTGTCACCCGCTGATCACTGGCAGGRGCCTCTGCCAGGAGGGAAGGCATCCATTTTTAAGTGAAAGCATTTTAAAAAGCGGATGGAGAACTTGCCAGGAGAGCCAGCCACAGAGAGAGGTGGAAAAAAAGGGAGCCAGTTAATCACCCAGCATGTGTTATCTGTCTGGGTGGAAAATGGTCTGGAAATATCTTGTATTTCAGAGCGAGTGCATATTTTTTGGTGATTCAGCCAGCTGAAGCCTTGGCCTCCAACTTTCAGATGAAGCCCAGCTACRGGCAGCTGTTCCCAGGCATCTTCCTAAATGGAAATGGCATCTGGGCAATATMATTTTGGGCATGGCTATTCCCACCTCAAATTTGGGGGCTTGCTCAGAATGCCCTAAACATGGAGAGGCCTTGGACAGATTGGGGTTTATGGTTGAAGTAAATGGGTTTTTCCATTTTTCCAAATACCTGTTGGCCAGAACACTTTCCAGAACCCAATAGGYTCCTATTCCCTCACTTTCCCAGTGTTTTAGGCATTTTGGCCAAGCTCTGGCTCAGGACAGTGGCAGCAGGGCAATTCAGCAGCTGCTCAGCACCTTCACAAGCCATGGATGGGTTCAAGCCACAGGGCTTTGCAATGAGAAATAACAGCCTAACCCCAGGTCTGATTATTATTTCTCATTTTAACAACGTGTTTGGCACTGGGGGAAGCTGCCAGYGAAAGCTGTGGAGTCTGGTGCCTCACCCACCCACAGGACCTGAAAACCAGGCACTGCTGCTGCCAGCTTCATCCCAAACCTGCGTGGAGGTGAAGAGCACTCCTTCTGAACCCACATAGCCTGCCAAATGGGGTACTGGAGATCATCAATCCCAAACTCAGGGAATTGTGGCTGCTGGGGAGCCACAGACCCCCTGCCAGGAGGAGAAGGGGAAGGGGAAGGAGAAGGAGAAGGAGAAGGAGAAGGAGAAGGAGAAAAGGAGAAGGAGAAGGAGAAGAAGAAGGAGAAGAAGGAGAAGAAGAAGGAGAAGAAGAAGGAGAAGAAGAAGGAGAAGAAGAAGGAGAAGAAGAAGGAGAAGAAGAAGGAGAAGAAGAAGGAGAAGAAG
>NW_026623836.1:296647-331724 GCF_030028575.1 Malurus melanocephalus | reverse complement strand
AGAAGGAGAAGAAGAAGGAGAAGAAGAAGGAGAAGAAGGAGAAGGAAGACTCGAGGTGTGCTGTTCATGCCTGGGCCAACCCTCCATAAAGGATTTGCGAGGAGGAGAGCCGGGCACAACCTGTTGACAGAGGAGAGCAGGGCTCCCGCACAAACAAGCTGGCTCCACCTGGAGCAAGGGATTAGAAACCTCGGCACAGCCCTCCGCRGATTCCTTTAAGCAAACTGACTGTGGCTGGAGGGCAGGGATTAAACCCGGCGCTGAGGAATGCGGCTCCTTCCCCGCTGCGGAGCCCAAGTTGGCACCGCGTCCCCACTCAAGATTCGGCTTACATAATGGAGCTTATGAAAGCAAAACAGCACGGCCATGCCGGCCTGTGGGCAGCCAGGGKTGGGAGGGAAGGAAGGAAAAGAAAGGCGGTTTTTGGCCGAGGTGAAGCCTCGCTGCCCCCTGCCCCAATCTTGCACCATGTCAGGAAAGGGAGGGAGCAGTGAGGGAGAAGAGCTCAGTCCTCCTACAAAACTGAAGTGCTGCAGTCCCAGTGCTCATTCTGGACTCACGGAATATGGATTTTCCTCCCGTTTTGCCCCTCTGAGCCTGGGTTTCTCCCCAGCCAAGCAGGTTCCCATTGAAGTCAACCACTGCAGGTTTTAGAGGGCTAACCCACAGTAAGTGCCCAGCCCCAAAATTCATCCTTTCTGAACCCAGACACCTCAAAGGTAGCTGGGAGATGCTCTAACCCACATCATCTCCCATTCAGCGTGGACAGCAGCAGGACTGTGTCTGCCCAGAGCCCTTCTCCACATATTCCCATCAAAGGTCAGTGCACAAAAAAGGGGAACAGTCCCCAAACACCCAGCTCATGGCARAGTCATGAGGGCCAGACTGAGATCACCATTCACGCACCAGGCCATTCACAAGTGACATCTGTAGGCATCCAGCTGAGTCACCACTCRGTGACTGATACCCCCATAATCTGTATGGCCCCGGAAAAGCAGATCCTACAGATGGACCYGCCCCTTTATCAGCGAGCAAAGAGCCAGAGTTCACTTTTCGGCGCATGCTGAAACCACTGCAAATAGGTCGTGAGTCCCAGCTGGAGAGCCYGGAGAGCCACTCGTGGGTGGAGGAGCCACTCAGGAGCCAGCCCCGGTCTGAATCTGCATCCAGCTGGCTGGGGAAACCCGCAGACCTAAGGAGATCTTCCCTTTGGAGAGCTCCCACTTGTTCCCTAAGAGCTGTCCTCAGTTTAATCAGTAACTGAGCGAGTGGGGTGAGATCCCGGCTCAGGGAAGCCGGATTGTGGATGTGTGTGATTGCAGGGTTCCCCTCCCGGCTCCACCGCCTTTCTCTAAGGGCTCACACGAGAAATCACCCACCGGCTCACACCTGGCCTGCCTCCAGCACCCTTCCAGAGCATGCCCTGGTCTCCTTTCAGGGGGAAAGGACCTGCAGMCACTCTTCCCAAGGCTTTTATCAGCTGATGAGCAGCAAGCTGAGGCTCCTCCGAGCCCCACATCACAGAGCTCCAAGAGGCGTTCAAGGGAACAAAGCAGGGCTGCTCTGATAASAGAAGCTTCAATCCCAAACAGAAGCTCTTGCAAATCGCCCCTTCAGCAGTTTGTGCCCGGCTTCCTTCCTGGGGCCATCCCTTCCCATCCTCCACAGGCAGGAGGAGATGCAGGACASTCACATGGGCCAGTATCAACATCCCAGGAAAAGGGGAAAACACGACTGGGGGAAATAAAARAAGTTTCACCTGGCAGCAAGGAGTGCCTCTCTTCTCTCCCAGGTAAGGGCATCCAAAAGACAGCTCAGCAAATCCTTACCCACCTAAGGCTGGCTGATTCCTCCTCCAGATGTGCTCAGGGAGGGAGAGAGGTGTTGTTCAGCGAGAGGGTCTGCAAGCCTGTGAAAGCTGATCTACCAAAAAAAATGGTAATCGAGGAAGATCAAATAGCACTAAAACCCCCCACAAAATAGTAAGGGAAGCGGATACTGGAGCAGCATCAGGGCACTCTGGGAATGTGAAAGGGTMGGAGAAATCCAAGCAGCCACACCAGATGCACCAGGCTCTGCAGAAAGGGAAAATCCCTCGTGTGAAGATGATAACTGGGCTGGCACAGCCCGGCACTGTGAAAAGATGCTTCAAGTGTGATCTTGATTAGCTCGTGTGCTCCAGGCTGTATTTGAAGGGAGCTGTGGCTGATCTTACTTTGATTGCCTTAAGATCCAGTTGTGGGGGGAAGCCTGGCGTGGGAGCAGATGTAATAATGGGTTTGGAGCAGCCTCGTCTCCGAAGCTGGTGTTTGATTAAAAGCGAGCACAACCAACAGGCTCTTCAAAAAGCTGCTGCTATTTCTGTCTGCTTCATTTGGAGCAGTTCCTGATGCTTGGATGTGCCCAGCAAACCCTTTGGGACCRATCCCTGCTATATCATTACTCACATTTTAAGGATATGTGAGTACAGAGAAAAGGGATTCACTTCCTCCTGAGAGGCTCAGATCAAAAGTCAAAATGTTTTCTATGAATACATAAGACATAAATTCAGCTTCTGAGGGTTTCAGGCTCAATTTGTAAGAGCCCCATGGCCTTAAGAGGAGGCCTCCCTCCCCTCCAGAGCTGGGAAATCGTGTTTAGTTAACTACAAAGCAGATTCAGTAAGCACGCTTTAGGCAAAAAAGTCAGAAAATAATGTCTAGAGGGAATAAACTATTTTTTTCCCCTTCTAATTCATTATAATCTTTTTTCTTTCCCCTATACTTTTAATAATGATCTGAAAAGCCATTTCCCAGCACAATGTTGTTCCGACCTTGTTTTCAGCCGGGTAATTGTGCAGTGAGTGGATAAATGCTTCCTCAGCTGAGAACAAGARGAACCATTAAGCATCAAGCTCCTGACCTAAATTTACGTTCAGGGCAGCTGGGGGGAGCAAAGGACTGATGCCTGCTCCCTTCATCCAGCCTGATGGACAGCCTGGAGATGGCMTCTTCCTCAGGGACACCCAAATGGCACAGGGAGATGCTGTTTATCCCAAGCACCAGGGAATGTGTCCCTGCCTGTGGCAGGGGGTGGGTGGAATGTGGTGATATTTAAGGTTCATTCCAAACCAAACCAAACCAYGATTCTGTGRCAGAACACAAAGCCTGGCTGCCCATCAGCTCCTGCCTTGGTGATGCATAGTGGCCAAAACTTAGCCTTGTTTGTTCCCTTTTCCCATTTTTTTTTTATTGTCCGGGACAAAGGGGTCTCTGGAGGGACCGGGATTCAGCCTTGAGGATTCACACTGTTCGGAAGTACAGGAACTTTTAAAAAAGAAAACAAACAGAAAAACCATGTCTTGTCTCTCCTTCTGTGCCAATGCCTTCAGAAAAGTTTCCTTAGTTCAGGTATAACCCATTTTTTTCCTCTGTAACATTTTCTTGGAAGGCATAAAGAACAACAGCTGCCCTGTCCCTGAGCCCAAATCAGTGCAAAATCTCAGCATTTCTGGGGTTTGTTTTGGCTGCAGCACCCCAGCTCCCAAGCCCTTGTGGCTGTGCCAGGATGGGAGGAAAGGACGTGGTGTTCACTTTGCTTCTGTTCCAGTCACACCCCACCCCACCCGGGCACAGGGACAGGGGGATTTTGGGCATTTTGGGATTTTGCCTTCAATGTTCCCCAAAGGGGAGATGCAGGAAAACAGCTGGTCCACAAAAACCTGATAGCAGGAACGGCCTCATCAACCCAGCAGGATGCTCAAGTGCAGTTAACCCAGTTTTAAAGATGGGAATGGTTAAATCACCCATCCCTGAATGAAGCACCTCCCAGGGAGCACGGAAATAGCACAAAAAAAAGTTATAAAGGACCAGGGGAGCAAAGTGACACATTTCTATTGCTTTGGTTATTTTCCTAAATGACTGGGTTTATGCCAAAGGTGGATGAGCAGCATTTTCTCCAYAGGCAGAGTGGGAGAGGGTTTTTTTTCCACAAAGCCTTCTTTTAAATGACATTTTGTTTTCTTTAGGATTTCTGTATCCTGTAGAACTTGTGAGGAGGAGCTGGGCAAATGCACAAACACSTGTACTGACCCCAAAACCCTCCTTATGGACACTCATGAGTCCAGGCCCTTTCCCATCCCAAAAACACCCAGCTGGTTCCATCTCTCCTTGGAGAACCAATCACCACTGATGAATTCCCATTTTCAGGAGAGCAGAAGATGGGAAAATCAGGAAGATGCTTGGCCCCCCACAAGTGAAAAGCCACATCTACCCACTWTCAGAGTCCTTTTAAATGGTGAAGGCAACACATGTACAAAAAGAGGCCGCAGAAGTCRGATTTAAGGTTTTGTTCTTTTTTTCTTTTTTTATTACAAAAAAAAAAAAGAAAATCTATTCGGAAGAAGTCCAAATGCAACGGAATATAACTGGCACCATCTGAGATACCCAAGTGTAAAATCCCAGAACGTTTGAACCCCGCAGCAGGAGCTGGGGGTGCCAGGGCTGGCCGGGAGGGACAGGTGGCCTCTCCCTTCCCTTCTCCTAGCCCCCATCCCGGCTGGATGGCAGGCAGCCCGGGAGAGCCAGGACACAACAGTGGCATCAACGGTCTCTGTAAAACCATTCAGTCGGAGAAACTAAGAACATTATGAAAAAAAAATCTAAAACTTCTTTTTTTTTTTTTCTTTTTTCTTTTTTTTTCCATTATCCAAAGCCCTGCTTTAGTGACATGCTAGCCCTGCTGGACAGGTGACACACCCACGGCTCTGGAGAGTCCGGAACGCTGTTGACCAGTCAACTCTTGGTTCAGGACACCTTCCTCCCGCTCTGAGCGTGTCACGGCCACTCGAGTTACAGTGACAATGTTTCTGCAGGCTCCCCGCTCTGGGAACCCCCTCCTGCAAGCTCCACTCCRTGCTGGAACAAATCTCATCCAATTCTCCCTCCAAGCTTGCCCTCAGTCCCACCTGGAGGCCTCTGATGGCATCCGTACGAGCTCTGCCTGCTCCAGCTGGATGAGGCATTGGAACGTCATCTCTTTAAGAAAAAAACACTTCCATATATAATTTTTTTTTTGCTGTTTTTATATTTAAATAGAAAAATACTACTTCACTCTGTGTTATGAGCCAGAGATSGGTTGACTTCCAGTGACAGAACCAGGAGTTCTCCTCAACGCTCCTACGCTGAGCTCAATGCCAGAAGATTCCCAGAAACCTCAGAGTGGCCGGAGGGCGACGATCTTCCTGTCATCTCCCCCACACAGGCAGGAGCACACGCACRGCTCCCATCACCACAGCTCCCATCTTCCCTTCTCCACAGAAAGGCACCAACCTTAGAGAGCCATCGGTCTGCAGGGGGCTGACMCCCCCCAAATCTGACTCTGTTTTAAGCTTTCTCTCTCCTGCTGCCTTTCTGTGTGTGCAGTCTGTCCCTGGAAGCCACTGGATCCCATCGGATGTACACATGAATTAGACAAAAAAAATAAAACAGTGGTTAAAAGTTCTCTAACACCCCGTCCTCCTCTCGTCTTCTGAAGAGTCAATGACAAACAGACATGGATAAAACTAAACCTGCCCTCCTCCCCACCTCAAGACAACAAGAGTTACTGAGACACAAAACATGTTATCTTGTACCCTTGGGATTACAGCTAGAAGGGAAGTTTAGGGGCGCGGGGAGCGCGGGGGGAGGCGGTGTCTGCGGGGCGCAGTCTGCTTAGTTCTTGTACTCAAAAGGCTCATCCCCGGTTTCGTTGAGGAGACACGTGCGGACCAGGGCCTCTGTCACAGCGTAGGGGTCGCAGTTGGCCGAGGGCCGGCGGTCCTCGAAGTAGCCCTTCTTCTCGTGGCCCACGCTGCGCGGGATGCGGATGCTGGCGCCGCGGTTGGCCACGCCGGCCGAGAACTCGTTGATGTTGGACGTCTCGTGGAAGCCCGTCAGGCGCCTGGCATTGTCCAGCCCCCCCTTGGGGTCATAGGCACGGATGTGGTACTGGTGGCGCTTGCTCAGCTTCTCGATGGCCTCCTCGATGTGCCTGMGGGRYGGGAAGGGACAGGGACAGGTGAGGRATGGGACGAGCTGAGCCCCTCTGGGCTGTGTGTCAAAGTGACACCACATTCATCGCTGTCCCCAGTGCCTTGTGCCTGGAAATCCCCTTGGCTGCTCATCCCAACACAGGGTTTCTCTCCACTCCTGCTGCTGACCCGGGACAAGGATCCTCATGGCCAAATCCCACAGGCTCCATAGGGAGTGCTGTCTGTGAGACACGAGCTCAGCCCACAGCCAAACTTCCCACTTCCACCCTCTCTCTCTCTCACCCTCCTCAGCACCRGAGTTTCTGTTCATGAAGCTCACACACTCGTGGGCTGCCCCGATATCTCAGGGYAGCATCACTAAGATTAAGGTAAGGAAACAGAGCTGCCAGGATGGATCCCTGTATGCAGCTCCACTGCAGTCCAGTGCCACAGGGTCCCTGCCTGCACTCAGCACATCAGTCCCATGCAGGAACTCGGGAACTGCATTTTTAGGATGTTCACCTTTAAGAAATATGGCAGCTTTGCCTAGACAGAAGCAAATGGTCTCTCTGTCACCATGGTTCTAAAATAAGAATTAAAAAAAAGGACTGCGCTGAGTTTGTTTGTTCCCAGCACCAGCAGATCAAGAGCAGGACAGGGATAGCTGCATCCTGGCTGCCTGTATTTCCATCAGCACTAGTGGAGCTGTATTGCTGGCTAATTGCCCGCCCAGCATCAAGACAAGAATGTATCATTATAAAAAATACATATAAAAAAGAACAAACCACAAAAACAAAACAAGCAAAAAAAAACATCCAGAAGAAAGACTCAGATGTCATGCCAAGCACTAGAGCAACAACCGTGTCATCCAAAGCATTGCAAAATCCTGCTGCACAGTAAACATCTCCAGCACTTACTTGAGACCTCCTTCTTCCCTCATGCTCTTGGTGCTGAAGTTGGTGTGGCAGCCAGCACCGTTCCAGTTCCCAGGGATGGGCTTGGGATCGAAGGACACCACGACCCCGAAGTCCTCRCACACCCGGTGCAGGATGAAGCGCGCGATCCAGAGGTGATCCCCCATCTCAATCCCTTCGCATGGTCCCACCTGGAACTCCCACTGCAAGGAGGAGGAGTCAGGGGCTCAGTGGAGCAGAGACAGGCACCTCCCACSCCCTGATCCCCCGATCCTGGGCACAGCCTCACAGCTCAGGGCTGGCACACACAGCTCTGGCTGCCTGGGACTTTTCTGCACCACTCTCTCGCTCCATGAGGCATCTCAGAATGCTTTACCTGGGCTGGCATCACTTCTGCGTTGGTTCCTCCGATTTTCACGCCGGCATAAAGGCACGCTCGGTAGTGGGCCTCCACAATGTCCCTGCCATAGGCTTTGTCTGCCCCCACACCGCAGTAATACGGACCTGCAACAGCATGGGTGGACATCAGCCTCCACAGGGAAAAATGCTGACATTCAGTGAAGACCCAGCACACCCAGGGGAGAGCTCTCCAAAGGTTTGGGGGCTGTGAAAATGCCCTAAATCTGGAAGAACTAGCAGAGTGCAACACTGATGCACAGCAAGTTCCCCCTGAGTTTACGTCTCCCCCTGAGTTTAAGTTCCCTCCAGACCAACAAACCAAGCAGCAAATTTGGACATGGCCAATCCCCACCTCATCCTTTCTGTAATGTGCTTAATGTTGTGGATAATTTTTGCCAATATCCCGCTTTCTMCTGTCCACCTTCGGTTCTAGGAACATCTTGGATCTCTCAGCTCGCCTGAAGCTGTGTGACACAGATTTCCCTTCAAACACTCCTGACTTTGTCCAGACTCCCAAAAGATTACCTTGAGGTCCAGGGAAGCCATTGGAAGGCCAGCCGAATGGATGTCCGTCTGTCCCCAGGAGAGTGTACTCCTGCTCCATCCCAAACCAGGGGTGCTGGTTGGACACCATGTCCATAATCCTCCTGCAGGTGTACCGGAGATTTGAGTCTGCAACAGAAAAGTGACACRAGGCTCATGAGCATCTCCACCTCCACTACCCATTTCACTTTTTTTTACAGTTCGAGTCCCAGTAGTATWGAAGAATCCCAAACCCAGCCCTTTCTCCATCACCAGCACTTTGTTTGCCCTTCACTTTCAAGGCAGGGATTATTTCTGCGGCATGCTAAGGGCACAGACAGCATTTGGGCAGGTCTCCATTCCCCTTCCCGGGAACACCACCTCCACCAGGAGAAGGGAGAAGGGAGAAGGTGCATTCATTCACCTGCAGACTGGCGGTTGTATTTGAAGACCTCGCAGAGWACGAGTTTGTTGGGGTCCTTGCGGAAAGGGTCCCGGAACATGGCAGCAGGTCGCAGGTACATGTCGCTGTTGGAGCCTTCRGACTGGTAGGTGCTGGAGCCATCGAAATTCCACTCAGGGAGATCTGGAGCAAAGAGAGGAACGAGCCACAGTGAGCCAGGGTGCCTAGTCCCCAGGATGGGCTCCCTGCCACCCTCCAGTAAGGCAGAGGTGAAGATGCTCACAGGCCTGCAATAGGTTTAGTCCCAGCTCAGCTGATTTTGTTCCAAGTGGGGGAAGCAAAAAAAAAAACTCCAAACAAGCAAAATACATAGGAATGCAACTCTCCAGCCACCCTGGGAAATAACAAGTTGCTGGGCTGCTGGCCAAGCCTGAGTGAAGCGAGCAGCACTGAGGACATTTCCCATGTCACAACAACCACAGGGATGAGCAAAGCACCCGGTCCCCTCGGCTGGGGGAGGGCAGACCACGAGCCATCTTCCAGCTGTGGGAATGAAGGCAGCCATGGAATACCCTCCTCCATAGCCTGAAGAAGGTGGGGAAGCAAATCATACATAGGTGGAACCTCACATGGAAGGGGAGGGCGGCCAGCAGGGCCCCTCACGCTCCCTTCCATGCTGAGCACTGCCCTCCAGGTCAAAGCCCACAACTCCACCCGGGCAATGTTATCTCCTCCATATCCCAGGGGAAAGAGAGAGGATGGGAGGCACAAAGATTTCAAAGGAGCTGTGCCAACCACTCCCTCAGAGGGAAAAGGGGAAAGGAGAGAGGAGAAAAAAAAAAAAAAAAAAGAAGAAAAAGGAAAGAAAAAAGATAATTCTGCTCAGTCACACACAGTATTTTCATTTCATAACTGTCTCCAGCCAGCTCCATGGCAACCTGGGGAAAATCCTAATGCTATTATTGTGTAAGCTGGGACTGTTTGTTCTGAGGGACACAAGCTCTTAATTACACCGGATAGCTCCATTCTTTCCCCTGCACTTTCTTCTGCCAAACTACTTCCGGCCAAAACGAGTACTCGAGAGTCAATGGGCAGCTGAGCCCCTGCCAACAGCCCCCAGCCCCTGCCAACGGCCCCCTCCATGGCAGGGACAGCACCAAGGACGGGCTCCCAGCCCCAGGCATCTCCCTGAAACTCCACATCTGGAGAGCTGGGAACGTTCCCCTGCGGTATCTGGGGAAAGAGGTAACTGGAAGGGCACAAGGAGGAATGTCTTCCCTAAAAACCATCCTTCTGCCATGGCAAGTGAGAAATGGCATCCTTCCTCCACCCGGTGAGGGGCTGTGAGTGCTGCATCCGCCCTCTCACCTTCCAGGCTCTTGGGCTCGTGGTCCAGCGTGCGTGTTTTGCAGCGGAGGTGCTCTCCCGTGCCATCAATCCAGATGTACATGGCCTGGACCTTCTCCCCCTGCGGCAGCTTCATGTACATGTGCTTGATGGCTTTGCTCAGGTGGGAGCTCGCTGAGGTGGCCATGGCTGCAGTCCTGACGAGGGGGTTCCTGCGGGGGGGAATCACAAACAGCCCCAGCTGAGAGCCCTTCCTGCACTCCCACATCTTTCAGTCCCCCCGGGCCAGGGAGGAGCAGGAGACGGCTCGGCCACAGGGCTGGCTGCCATCTCCAGCGGTTCCATGGCATTCCTCAGGGAGGATACACAGCAGCTCAGGCAGATGCCGGCACCGGGAAAGCCCTACTGCAGAGGACCTTCAAAGAGTCCCATTAACACTCAAACTCCTGTGAATAAACCAGAGCAACAGACTTCCAAAGTGCTCCTTAGCCCCGCGTGAACTTTTCACCTCCACGGTCCCCTCCACTCCACCTCTGAGCAAGGATAATGCAAGGAAAGCTTAGCTAGGGGCTTTCTTAATAAATCTGCTTCATCGAGGAGGGCTTCTCTGCCCCAGCTGCCTTCCCAGCCCGGCTGAGGTTATCCAAGCCTGTCCCAGGGCAGCAGGAAAAGCAACAGGCAGCACACGTGAGCCCCGAGCACCCCAGGCAGCGATGGGATGGTGGGAGAGGCCCTGGAAGCAGCCGGTGGGAGCTGCAGCATCCCCCCAGCCCGGGAGCCGGGCTCCCAGTGCCAGCCAGCCCACTCGTGCCCGTCCCACACCAGCCGGGCTCCACGAGTGTTTTCCAAGGAGTTTGGAAATGCCAACGGTCTGGAAATGCAGACTGACTTGGGAAGTCGCTCTAGCATCCCGGTCGCCTGCGAGGGGGCTCGGGCTGAGCCCTCCCCAGCTCACCCCGCTGTGGCTCCCACCGCCCCACTGCCCTGCCAGCAGCAACCCCCACGCGTGCATCTCCCGGCAGAGAGGAGTTCCCCCGCTCGAAGAAGCATCTGAGGAGCCTCGCGGGGGCAAAAAAAAAAAAAAAAAAAACTGCAAAGGGAATGTTTTCAACAGAAGGCTCGAGCTGCCACTTCCTCCCCCACCATTCTCCCCCCCCTTCCCCTAAAGGAGGAATTTTCCCTTGGAAGATCTGGCCGCCGGGAGCCCCGGAGCTGCCTCCCGTGCCCTGCCGTCCCGGAGGGGCTGCGGCGGGTGGCGGCCAGCGGCACCCCCCTGTCCCCGCATCCCCCCGGCCGGTACCTGGGCTCGGCGGCGGCTGCGGGCGGGCGCGGGGCTCCCACGCTCGGCTCTCGGGGCCGCGCCCGCCGCCCCTTTATGGCGGAGCAGCGCCGGCCCCGCCGCACGGATTGGGCAGCGGGGCGGGACGGGGGGGACCCGGGAGGGGGGACAGGGCCACCACCCCGCCTCTCTCCTCCTCCTCTTCCTCCTCCTCCTCCTCCTCCTCCTCCTCCTGCTCCGGCGGTATCGCGGCCCGGCCGCCCCCGGGAAAGCGGGGAGCGCCGCCGCTTCGCCTCGCACTCGGTTGGAGGGGGCGGGTGGGTGCAGAAAGCAGAGKGAAGAGGGGTCAGAAAGCGGAGGGTTTGGGTGGCTTTTGGGTCTTTTAAACGACGCTCCCACCCGGAAAAACAACTCCTCGTCCCTGGGCAGGCGGGAGCGGATCCAGGGCTTTCGGCAGCGTTTACATTAGCGGCTGCCTTGGCACAGCTCGCAGGGATGGAAACCGGCCGCCCCGGGAGAACGGGGGGAGAGAGGGAGGGAGCTCCACCAAGCCCTGGGCACAGGCTCTGGCTTGGTGCCCACGCTTGGGAGTGGGGCAAGAGCCTCGATGCCCTGCTTCTCCTCCTTGCAACTTGATTTGCAGACCCTCCCTCCAAGCCACAGGATCGGTCAGTGTCACTCGAGGGAGGAGAAATCCCCCAGCCCCACCACGGGAGCACCCACTCAGCACCCTGCAAACCGCAGGCACTGCCCGGTATTTTTCCACCCCGCCGGGTCGCTTGTCCCAACTCWGTGCAACCCCGAGCCCGGATCCAAGGGGCAGGAGAGCCACGCCAGCACGAGCGGACGGAGCCGCCACCCGCCTGTRCACACGCTGAAGGCACACGCAGGTCCCAGGCCAAGCACACGCCACGCACACGCCGGCCACGGGGCCACGGGATCCTGGGTTGCTCCCTGCCAGCCTTGGGGAGGTGGCACCAAAATTGCCAATACCCGAGAAGCTGGGAGCCTCCTGGTCATCACAGCCACCCTACCGCAGGCACYGTGCAGCCAGAGTCCAGAGGGAAAACGGCCAGGGAGAGCCGGATCCTCAGGCGGGAGGAGGTGGAAGTGCTGCCTAAAACCACACTTTGATTTATTGCCCATCTCAAGAGCCGGCTCCCCACCCTCCCTGCGGGGACAGCTTGGCTCATTCCTCACCACCACCTTGGAGCTGCCATCAGTATGTGGCAATCCCCCGAGGCTGTCCAGAGCAGAGGTGAAATTCAGGTGCTGTTCTTCTCCTGGAATTACTTGGGCAAGGCAGAGCCACCGAGCATTGCAACCACCTCCCCTCAGCACCCCAAAAACTGCCTCCTCCCAGCACCCCAGCTCCTGCACGCTGTGCACAGAGAAGTGGTTTCAGCACAAAACAAATGTGGTGTTTTACCCACGGAAATGAGCTCAGATCTCACGTTCAGCCCAAGTTCARCTGTGGTCACCAAATCTTAACAGCTCAGCTGAAGCAAAAGGAAGCAGAGCAGGGGCTGGTGCCGAGGCCCAAAATAGCTCCCATAAAGGGGAGCTGTCAAGCCACAAGCAACGTAAAGCAGCGTCCAGCCCTCTTCCTGGGTTTGTTGAGTGTTTCTTTAATCGGGACACTGACAGCTCCGATAACTCCAAATTCTTGGAATTACTCTTGCTACCTGCTAATTTCCCAAACTTTGCCCACCAGAGCTGGCTGCAGACAAGCCCAGGTGAAGGCCTTGTGCAGTGGGGTGACCCCGGTGCCGTCCAAGCCTCGGAGCTGGGCAGCTCCGGCCAGTCCTGCAGGGAATCGGGGAGCAAAGGCAGCTTGGCAATGTAAACATCTCCTCTCCATGCCATAAATCCACGCCGGGCAGCAAACCCCAGCCTGGGATAGACCCCAGAGTGGGCACGGCTGTGATGGCTGGGGTGGGAGGATGGAGCTGCCAGCCCGGGAGGGTTTGGTTGCTGGCTCATGCCCAAGTCCCCGTGTTCGCCCTGCACAAGTTGTTTACGAGCCAGCGGAGAAGCGGCAGCCGCGGACCCAGCGCCCTCTCCCGGGAAGCGCTCCGAGGCTGCCTCGCTGTGCTCACCCAGCTTGTTTACTGCCTGCCTTCCTTCCCCTCCTCCCCTTCCAGCCTGCTTTGGGACTTTTTTTTTTTTTTTTTTTTGGGAAAGCCTGCTGAGGCTGTGCCTTCGCCCAGCTGCGTGCTCCAGTGACCCTGCCGCCGACAAAAGCCTCCTCGGGGAGCTGAGGGGAGCTCGGTGCCAACAGGTGACACGACCCACGAGTGGATTTAAACCCGCCTTCAAAGGGCCCGGCGCCACGTGCGCRGCCAGACACAATGCCCCGCTCCAGGGGCGAGTCCCAACTGGCACAGATTTTTCCTTCTTCCTCCTATTAATTCGTGGGAACACCTTTATTGGCCTGGCCCGGCACTTCCCGCCGGCAYGGTTTTATATCCTGAGAGACTTGCCAAGGTTGGGAAATGGCTGCTGAGCTGCAAAGGTCGGGCAGGTTGGACTTTGTAGCCTTCTGCCTCCAAGGCAGTTGGGCAGACCCTCAGGTACAGGGCACAGTCAGGTCCCTGGGCTCTTCGGGGAAGGTTTGGGACCAGGATGAGTTTCTCACAGGTAGCATGAGACTTGCCTGCCCTTTCCCAAMTCCAGCCAGCAGCCAGGCAGTAAAGGATCATGGCTTCCCTCTCCACTGTGCCTTGCTGGGGCTGCTGTGCCCCATCCCTTGTCCATGTGTCCCCCTCCATCCCTGTCCTCCAYTTGGGAATGCCCTAAAATGCAGAACTCTCACACCATTGTGAGGGCGGGGAGAAGAGGAGGGTGGCAATTTGAGCATTAAAAAGGCAGGGTATGAAATCTCTCAGTGGCTGAGGCCTTGGGGCAGGTGGCTGATGGCTTTGCTCCTGCASTGCTGGGACTTTCCAGCACTGTGGGGCCATCTCCAAGGGTTGTCCCTCCCCACAGATCCTGGGATCTCAAATCCAGCAGACTGCTAAGCCCAGGTACCCATTTGCTCTTTACCAGCACTAAAAAAACATCTTTGGAGTAGAAAGCAATGAGGAATGTTTTGTTTTTTTTTCCCAACAGAGATGTCACACAGAGAGGATGAATTGCCCATTTTGTTGTGATGGTTAGGTCCCAGGAGGAGGCCTGACACACCCAAAATGCCTCCATCTCCAGCAATGGCATAGCTGAAAGGGAGRAGGGATGGGCATAACATCATGGAATCACAGAATGGTTTGGGTTGGAAGAGACCTGAAGGTGATCTAGTCMAACCCCCTSCAATGAGCAGGAACATCTTCACACCTCTCCTCTCCCTGTGCCCAGCATCCAAGACATCCCTAAAATGAGCTACACCACTTTCAGACCAATCCAGGGAAGCACTTTGGGCTGGGAGGACCTGCATAAAGAACTGAAATGCACCCAAGTGAGACCAAGTGTTGCATCACCTCCACCTCTGCCTACCACTGGGCACAGCTGCCTCTGCTTGGACCCACCACAGTGGGTGCTGGTGGGCTCCTGAGGGGCTCTCAGACTGGCAGAACTGGAAGTGCAGCGTGTTTTACCCATGACCAGCAACAGGAGGGCTGGAAAAACCAAGCGAGCGCTCAGTTCCGAAGTGACAGAGGACAGGGAGCTCGCAGTGGGGCGGGGGGATGAGTGCACCGGTGGGGACTGACCTTGTGCAAGCAGCAGTGGCYGAGCCGTGTCCCCCGGAGCGCTGCAGGAGGCTGACGAAACCCCCCAGGGCAGGCAGGCAGGAGCTGCTGGCCCTGGCCGTGAGCAAACATTGCACGCTCCGCAGCAGGCCCATGCTCCCTTTGAAGATGCTGCCAGGGTCAAGGGTGGCTGYGGGCTGGTGGCCAGAGGGCTTTCAGCTTCTCGGAGCAGATCACCTGGGCCGCACTGAGGGGTGATTTAGGAAAGCAAATTAAGAAGTGGAAACGTGCAGGGGCACATGCAGAGTCCAAAAAAAATCTCTCCCTCCCCATGCTGGCACCCGTGACGTGTGGAGGGAACAGGGACCTCGGGGCGCAGCACCTGCGACAGCTTCATGCCACCTCCCTCCCCACCCCTTTCTGAGCCACCCAGGTGCCTGTCCCTGTGCCCACCACCCACCTTGCACSCATGCAGGAACCCATGGCATTGCTGCATGCCCCAGCAGCCCCCTTCCCCCAGCTCCAGGGTGATCGGGCAACATTCCCAGCAGGCAGCCCCTACCTGCCACCGGCTCTGCTCCGCAGACCTTGCACAGGGGCTGAGYGCCTTCCCCGAGCACGTGCTCGCCTTCAACAGGGGAAGCTGGAAGATGAGAACGTCAGGGGCAGGCGGGATTTGAGTCCTAGAAATTGCTTGGCTCAGTTCGTTCTGTACAAGGGTGGAGAATATCCCAGGGAGAGCTCAGCACATGCCTTTCCCCGCAGTTGGAAATTGGTTACCCTGTGCATTGGCAGGCCTGATTTTGTTGGGATTTTCTTTTTTTCCCCATTTTTTTTTCTTCATTAGCGCTCTTCACAGTGTTAAATGCGCTCCCAGCCAGGTCGRGGCTGTGTTAGCTGCAGCTGGCACATTAATTTCAGCCTAACGCACCTCGCAGCTCTGTGACTGAGAGTTCAGAAATCCTCAAACCKCTGCCTAAGAGGATTAAATGGTGAATGCGGGGCTGGCATTGTAAATTATAAAAGGTRACAGCAAAGTGCCGCTGCCCATGTCCCTCCCTAATGGCTGAATTAGGTCCCTGTCCTGCCACAACACATACTTAACCCGGGCTGCTGAAGTCAACAGCCCCAGACGCTCGGATAAGGTTACACCAGTGGTTCTGCTTCAGCTGGAGAGGGGACAAGTGGAGGCAGAGCCTGCCACAGGGGCTGTCGGGTGTAAGGGACAGAGCCCAGCCTGCACAGACAGTCCCAAGCAAGGAAACMACAGACAGATGGCAACAGGCTCAAAAATACTCCTGGAGGGAGCACCAGTGGTGTGCTTGTTGAGCAAACAGATCTTTTGCACCCACAAACTGGRTTTTCAGAGCATGAAAATCACATGTAAAAAATAATTGTTATATGTTCCAGAAAGGAATTCTATTTAAGRCTGAACTGGCATTCCTCCTTGGGCAACTCTCATTTATGGTGCTGTGGACCCAATGTCCTATAAACTATTTATATGAGAACAGGATGAGGCTGTGCAGGGGGGAAAAAAATCCCACATCTTCCCCCAAAAGCTCATGTTGGGGATATAATACTTTAGCTACAGAGAAGAGCAGGTTTGTGCACTCAGGCTGGAGTTTCTCAGATGACTGAGGCTCCAGATCATCACCCAGGACCAGAAGCAATGCTGAGGTGTTTGGGGTGGGGGAAGGAAAACAACCCCCACCCTGCTGGTGGCACCAGAAGGGATGGGCAGGGCTGCTGGGGGAGGCTATGGGTGGCCAATGACCGCAGTCAGTGAGGCTGCCCCTGTATTTGGGTAGCCTTGGACTTTGGCACCRTGGGGAGCAGTGCCAGCTGACGTTGGGCAAGGATAAAAATCCCAGCCCCATCTCCTCTGCCGCCCTGGGAACGTGAGGCTCTGCCATCCATCACCCCAGGTGTGCCAAGGGAGGGCTGCTCCCCACGCCAGCAATGGAGGACGTGGGCGATTTCAGGCTGGGGCAGAGGGCGAGTAAAGCCCTCCTGACGCGTTTGATGTTGCAACCTTGCCCTTATCTGTTGTGGAGTCCAGCCCCTCAGAGCTTCCTTCTAAATCTGGGCTGTGCTCATGTGTCAATCTCTTTTTTTCAAAACCTTCTGTTTTTTCCTAAACAGCCACTCAGCTCACCTGAGCTGCTCTTGTGAAGAGACAATGTGCCCTGGGAAAACCTGGGGAGCTGCAGCCCGGCTGAGCAGAGCTCCATCCTGCCAGACCTCTTGGGGTCTCCTTTTGGGGAGAAACTCTGTGGAATGGCCCTGTGCCCTCCCACAGTAACCATGTTCCTGCTCACAGCCTTGGTCCTTTTCTGGCAGAAGCCACTACAGTCTCAGATGAACACCCACGGAGCTGCCCCAGCCTAAGCTAACGGGCATCTGCTCAGCTGCCAACTGGAAAATATTGGGGCTTTTTWAAGTTTCAGCCTTTCCCTGAGGATTTTTGAGTTTTATGTGTGAGACAGCCGCCACTCCAGCTCATTCCTAGCCCCACCCCCCGTCCCATCTCTTGGGCTCAGCAGCATAAATCTTTATGGATCCRTGATCGGAGCTACTCCTGCCCGGGGTCTCCCATAACTCCTTCCCGCAGCTCTGCCTGGCACCACTGGGACAAGCAGATGTTTTGTGGCTSCCCCTTCCCCCTCCCCACATCAGTTTGGGTTTTGGCACGGTGAGCAGCCCATGTGGCCGGGCTGTGACCGAAGGAAGGTGAATGCACATCCCTGAGAGGCTGTGCCAGTAGCCCTGGACTGTCCCCCCGGGGCTCCCAGCGCCGGCCCCACAATAAACTGGGAGCTGTCCSTGTATCCATTGGCGCTGTCACAAGCCGGTGTCTGAGATGCAGAGCCCTGCTGCTGCTGGGAACAGCTTCGCATTCCTGATTTGACAGCGCCACCTCGTGAGGTGGCCCCGCTGCTGGGGACACTGTGGGACACTGCCCTGTCCCTGCGCTGCCTGTGTAGACMGCGGGTGCCCCCAGCTCTGTCCCCGCAGCATTACAAACAGTGGGATCAAATACCCACCTGGGGAGCAGATTCTTCCTCCTSACCGGGATACAGGTCACTGCTGCTGCGAGACGGGTTCCTTCTTTTGTCTCCTCCTCCTCTTCCAGATGCAGGGTCTCCAAGGCTGGGTCTCTGCCCCCGATCTGATGAAGCAAGACAGCTGATAAGAAATGTGAGGTTGGTCTGTTTGGGGCAGACACAGGGGGGATCTCCTGTGAATTTCCATCCCAAGCTGAGCAGATGCGCTGACAGTGACCACACCCAGTGCTGAGGTGCCCCCCGGAACCCGCTTTGAAGGCAGGAAGTTTGCCCAGGCAGGGTGAGGGGAAGAGTTTCATTTCACTGCCCAAGTGTGTCTGCAGGGCTGGGGATTTAAAAAGTGACATTTCAYAGAATGACAGAATCACAGGATGGGYGAGGTCAGAAGGGACCCCTGGACATCACTTGGTCCAATGCCACAGTTCAGGCAGGGTTCCCTGAGCACAGGATTGTGCCCAGATGGTTCTGGAATATCTCCACTGAGGGAGACTCCACAACTTCTCAGGACAACCTGAGCTCAGTCACCATCACAATAAAGTTTTTCCTCATGTTCAGGTGGAAATTCCTGTTCATTTCTGCTCATGCTATTGCTCAGCACCACCGACAAGAGCCTGGCTCCATCCTCTGGACATCGCCAATACAAACGTTRATCAGATCATCTCTCAGTATTTTCCTCTGCAGCCTAAGCAGGCCTGGAGGACAGTCAGGAGGGGAGGTGCTGAGAGCCCTGTGGTCCCCAAGAGCCCTGCAGCCCCCCAGGGGTCACCAGAACAAGTGTGTCACAATCAGGGTGGCACTTCGGAACACGGCAGTGGAACACAATGCCATCATGATGCCGGTGAGTTCCCCTTTGCTGGGGGCTGCAGCCCCTCCAAACACTGGTCCACCAAAAGGTGGACAAAGAGGGTAAAAAAAAAAAAAGAGCAGTATTAGGCTTTGAAATGTAGGTYCTCCCTGGAAGAGGACATTTCCAAGGGCATCCACCCTGCAGCAGGCTGATGCCAGCCCACCTTCGTGCATCTGCATCYTTCAGACATGAATAAAGCTTCATGGACAGTGGGAGGTGTTGGGCACTGGCACTTGTGTTGAGTTTTGGGTGGATAGGGTGGGTTATGCCCAGGGTCTGGCTAAAGCAGAGGAGCACAACTTGTGCCCTACAGCCACAGCACCTCCCTTCTCCTGCCCTAAGAATGCCACCCCATTTGTGCCCAGCCTTTATGAACCCCATACCTCTGCCATTTGGGAAGCTGCTGTTCAAACTTCCCARCTCCTGCACGTCCCTGAACATCGGTGCTTTCCAAACAGCCTGTGCCACCCATCCCAAAACATTTCACACTGTCCCAGGTCCAAATCCCAAATCCTCCTGCATGTGCACAGGACAAGCTTKTACCACATATCCCCTAAAGCTGATTGATCCCCAAAACCCATCMTTTGGTTCACATTGATGCCACACCTGACAACACAAAGCCCAGGTACCTTTCTCTTCTCCTGTAGCATCCATAGCCTCCACGGACATGGAACAGCTGCTGAGAGATGATGTTTTTGTTGACTTTTTCAACACCTTTCTGAACCTTCCCGTGAGTCCATTCTGCACCATAAAACCAGGGACTATTCTGAGCTCTGCTCAGGTGAACTTTCTGTGGCATTAGAGACCCCAGGAAAATTGGGAATATACCTCATTCAGGCTGGAAAATGAGGGGAACTGAAGATCTCAGCTTGGAGCTGGAGCTCTAAAAGGGAATTTGATGCTCTTCTGTGTAGTGGGAACTAACTAGAACAGCTGGGCTCTGGGCTCCCCTGCCACTCCCCATCTCTCTCAGCTCTCCCTTTCCATTTTGACTCAGGTTTTTGGCCAGACACCCTTTTACATCAGCGGCACGAGCCGATGGTACCTGTGGCCAGAGCTGCCGAGCTACCTGGTGAGAACGTAGTCCCTGTTAGGAGGGAGGAGGAGGAGGGAGGAAGGGCACAGGGGAGGGAAGGAGCTGGCTTCTCATTGCCAAGGCCCCTGTCTGGCTCTTCTGTTCGTGCAGCTGGGCGATCATTTCAAGCCCAGGCGTCATTTTGCTTTTAAGCCCTGAGCGGAGCACAGGCCATTTAAAGTCCTGCTGCAGTTTATGGGGTCTGTCTATAAACAGCGAGAGCTGGAGCGAAGGAAAGCATGTGCGGTGGCAGAGAAGGACACAGACATCAGCCCCTCGTCCTGTATTCCTCCTAAATTCAACAGGAGCAAAGCAATCCCTGTTGATCTCCGGGCTGGCTCAGCCCTCCCTACGCACGTCCCCGTCCTCCAGAGCCGCCAGCGCCGCTCGCAGCGCTCGGATCCCAAAGCAAAAGGGAACCCGCTCCTCTGGCAGCTCCCGAGAAGCTGCCATGCCGCCCTGCCGGGGCTCTGGGGAGGCGGGCAGGCTGCGAGGAGAGGCAGCCTCACAGGAAGCCTTGCAGGCAGCCGTGCAGCGCCGGGGCTCGCACGTTTGCAGGCAGAGCTTTTGGGACACAAACAAGGGCTGTAACTATAGTATCCCCCTTCTTCCTCAGCACCGGGGCGGCTTTCATCTCCATAAAGCAACAGGGCGCCTTCCCCCTCCCCCTCCTTCYCCTGTAGCAGGGACCCGTTACTCACCCCAATCCCCAGGCAGCAGCYGGCTCCTTGCTCCCGGCTAATCCTCTCCTCGGGCGCGGGGCTTGCAGGATCTCAGCCCCGAGGCTTTACTGGCTTGGTTGGAAAAGCACCGGCTCCCTCACTTCTGCAAATCCAGCCTGTTCCTCCACCTCGTCCTCTGCCAGAAGCTCCTGGGTTTCATTCGCTCGGGGGAAGCAGGTGAGTCATCGCGGCACGGAGGAAATCGGATCGGCTTCTCCTCCGCGCCTGGGCTTCCTCTCTCCGGGGCTGTCACTGCCTGGTGCCTGCCCAGTGGGTCGTGCCTCTRCTCAGGGTTAAGAAGGCGTTGCTCATCCCATTTTTAGGGATGCAGCAGATGCCAGGGTTTCCATGGGATGTGCAGGGATTTACTCCACCACCCCGTTAGTGCAGGCTCGCTAAGCACCTGCCTAGCAAGGTTTACCGTGGGGTCCAGGGGCGGAGCGGGGCTGGAGAGCATCCTGGGRCAGGGGAAGCYGAGGTGCTGATGTTTTGGGYTTGCTGCKGTGCAGGGAYGSCCTGGGAAGACGGCTGTGGTCTSTCTCACTGGCAACAGGTCTGGGTTATGCTCACTTTGCCTCTAAAATGAGCCACCTGAGTCCAGCCAGGTGCTTGGTCAGTCTGCATGTCAACTGCCACTGGAAAGAAAGCTGTGGCAGCAGGAATGCAGATTCTCATGTCAGAAAAATAAGTGATTCATCAAGGCTTTCCTGAGTATATTGGTGTTGCTTTTCTAGTGGGGTTGAAACTCAAGGCTGGGGGAAGTTGAGGTCAAATCCCAAACTGTGGCAAAAAAAAAAAAGATGGACATTTGCAAGGGTAGCTGGACAGGCTGTTCCTGACAGGAGCAGCTTATCCTTGCAAACACCATGTGTGCACCCCACAGCCTGTCTGAATCTCCCAGTTCAGGAGTTTCTGGTCWCCTGCCCCACAGCAGCTTCTGTCAGGGAGGTTGGAGGGGGCTGGAGAGCTTTCTTGGGATCCTGCAGGCAACCTCTGATGCCATCTGTGCTCTCTGACCCACAGCAGAGCTCCTGAACTGGCAGAGTGCTGACCAGTGGCTGCTGGAGAGGTGCATCAGCGGGAGCCACGGCATGCGGCACTTCTGTGCCTTCGTCCGAGGAACAGCAGGTGGGCATGGGATGCTCCACAGCCTCTTCCAGCCAGCCACAGGCCACCTGCCTGGCAGGACAGTGGCACAGGGCTTGGGGCATGGGTAAGATCCCAGAGAAATCTTTGGAAGGTGAGCCAGCAGCAGAGCTGGGAGGGAGATGCACAACCCTGGCTCTTCTCTGCTCTGTTCCCTCAGTTCATCCAGGTGATCTTTCCTTCTGCTTCATCCGTCCTCGGGGCTTTCAGGGACTCCTTCCAACTCCCATCCCTTGTCTGATCCATAGGGGAAGAACTGATTGACTTCTGGCTCCTCACTGAAAGGCTGCTGGGCCTGGACGAGTCTGATGTGAATCAGAGGGAGCTGTTCTTGTCCCTGGTGCGCAGGCTGAGAGCCACTCACCTGCGTGAAGGCTCCAGCGTSGTCACCCTCTGCACCACCATTGTCGGTGAGAAATGCGGGAGCTGGGGATGAGCACTGCCCTTCCAGGGAGGGGTTCTCTCCTGGATGCTCCCAGGAGGGTGGGATACCATCACCTTCACGGAGTCATCTCCCTGTCAAAATTCTCTGCATCCACTTCAGGATCGCTGCCGAAAGCCAAGCACATCCAGTCCATCAGCACCAGGAGGGAGATCCTAAGCAAGATGCARGAGCAGGCCCTTCTTACAATTCAGCATTACTGGCTCCCAAAATTCTTCGTGCACTGCAAGATGGGAATGGAGGAAGAGGAGTCATGCCAGGCATTGCTCCAGGAATATCAGGAATATTTATCACAGGCCAGCAGGCAGGAGACCCCAGAGCTTTCGGAGCCCCTCCCCACGATGCACATCAGAAGGAGCCAAGGCATGTCAGAGCCTTACCGCAGCCTGAAGGCCAAAGCAGAGATCTGGACTCTGGTCAAGGAGGGGAGAGACACTCAGGAATTGAAGACTTTTCAGATGAAATCGGAGGGGCAGCCAGGGCCAGCTGAGAGCACAGATGCTTTGGGATCAAATCCCCAGCAGTCAGAGCATCCTGCAAATACCGCCTTTGGAGGCAAAGGAGGAGTAACCTTTCCTGGCAGACCTAGATCTGGTGCAGAGCAGCATCTAGAAAATCTCTGTAAGGAGAAAATCCTCTCTGACCTGCCTCCCTCTGCATCCCGTGCCCGGCCACCATCTCTGAAAAAGCCAGTCAAGACCTTGGATTTCCTTCCCTGGGTGCTCAGTGCCGAGGCCTGTGCAGGACGGCCCTTCAGAGAGTTCCTGCAGCGCCAGAACCTGTCCATGGAGACTCATCTCCTGGACCTGTGGCACGACCTGGAGGAGTTTCTGCCCGTGGTGCTGGACTCCAGCAGAGAAAACAACTTCTTCTTGCGCCATTTGATTGGGGAGCAGATCTGCAAGACYTACCTGATGGAGGGCAACGTTGAGAAACTTCCTCTGCAGACCAGCACTCTCACGAGTTTGTGGAACCGGCTGATATTTGGAGAATTCTCCCCCTCGATATTCAGAGCCCAGAAGGAGATTTGCAAGGTACACAGCAGTCAGGCTGGGAGGTACAGCTGGCATTGGTACCCCTGAAGTGRTGTGAGGGCTGTGGGAATGTTTGGAAACGAGGCATTTGGAAAATTAAGAGGAAAAGAGATTGGGAAGGGAAAAACTTGCACTGGACCAAGATGCCCCAGACCAGCAGAGAGGAGCATCCTTCCTGGTTTGCAGAGCAGGGGTGGGCAGGCACTGAATGACCCTGGTGCCCTGGCTGTTGGAGGCACATTCCAAGGGCCAGGAATGACAGGGCAGTGGCCATCCTTTGGTTCCAGCACAACCCCAGTCAAACACATTTAGAGCCCCAGCCCTTCTGGGCAGTCCCAGCTGGATGTGCAGGCATGTCCTGGGCGTGCCAGCAAGGTATAACACACCCTGTGACACTGGGGACAATCCCTCTTTGCTCCTTCTCAGGTGCTCTGCTCCTCCTACGAGGAATTTCTGGCTGATGATGACACGACCTTCCTCCAGTTTATGGTAAGGGGGATGCACAGGGGCATCYTCAGGGGGTGTCCAGGCACCTGTGGAGATGTGAAAAGCTGGAGAGAGAGGGAGGAGAAGCCCAGCATTAGTGGTCCAGCACCCCACGATGTCCCCAGCCATGCTGCCACAAAGTGACACAGCAGATCCTCCTGCTCCAGCTGCCTGGAGCAATCATCCTTAACTCTTCCAGCATCCCATTAAGGCRGCAGCACTGCAGGCACACCCTTCAAGAGCTCCCCTGAGACAGGCTGTGACCAGGCCTAAAAGCAGGGAGAGACAGAACTGCAATCTTTCAGGGCAGGCAGGGGTGAGAGAAGCACTTCTGGGAATTGATCTCCCCCCGGCTTTTTTCCTTGCCCACGCTGTTAATGTGTAATTATTGCTGCTGTTAATGTGACTCATGTGCATGACACACATGGGGTGACCCTGTCCCAGCACCAGTGCCTGGCCAGCACCAGGGGGRAGAGGCCATGCAGCCTTTTAGCCTGTGACTCAACCACCATCAAGTTTTCCACATTTGTTTTTCCACCAAAAAGGATGATATAAGGAATCAGAGTCACACAAGCACTCTTCCCAGACTGTAATTCTTCCTGGCRTCAGAAATCCCATAATAGCTACCCCAAATTCCAGCCTTACACCCAGAGACCTCCTTGCAGGCACAACCCCCCAAGCATCCACCTGCTTTGGTACCTGCACAACTTAGGTAGATTACTTTCCTCACCACAGATGGTATTCTTCTAACCAACTGCTTTCCCCAAAACAAAATGTGAAATCAGCAGCTGATCCTGGAAATGTTATGGACGGGCTGTCAGGGCTTGGTATCCTCAAAGACCTGGCTCTCAGACTCTCAGCCAGAGAGAGCTGAGCAGTTTGGAAAAGTCAGCTGGCAGCTCCTGACCCTGACTCATTAGCTGCTCCTGGCTGGAAGTTAATTAGCTGCCCAGGTTTTTAAGCATCRCTTGTCGAGGAAATCTCCCCTGCGAGGCCAGAGCTGGTCTGGGASTGCAATTAGCACTTGAGCAGGCTCAGGGGCCGTGCTCTCTGCAGGCACCGTTCCCTGAGCCAAACTCCTCCCGGCCCCTGCTTTGGTGTCAGGGGAACTGCTGGGGGCTTAGCAGGGCTATTTTTGGTGCCTGCTCTCAGATCTCAGCCYGAAACCGGCCACCCTGCCCCTGCTGCTCGGCAAACTGGCTGCGGGGAGAGGCAAAACCTGCACCAGGGTTTCGGGGGGCATGAGGGGGGCATTGCCAAGGCAGCAGCTGGAGCCAGATGCAGGGACAGCAGCCAACAAAACAGCACATGAGACTACCAGGCTGTTGGGGACACCTTCAGGGTTGTTTTCAGCCCTCCTGGGGGGATGTTGAGCTCTTGAGGAAAGCTGCAAGGTCACGTTTAGCCTAGCTGTGGCTGCCTGTCCCCAGCACATCCCAGCTTTCAGCAGATGAACGAGTAGGTGTAAGGCCTGTGCTGAGCTTTGTACTCACAAAGATTCCTTCTAGATTGCCTGAAGCTCAAGCAGAGATCTAAACTGGGCACGTTTGTAGTCTGAGGTGCAGTAAAACACTAGGGCATAGTGCTGGAGGTGGGGAGGGTGCTCTGTGCCATCAGCCCACCCTTTTGTCACCACAGGCTCCGGAGAGTGACGTCGCTGTCCCCGAGGTGCCAGGCTATGCTGTGGGCAGAGGGGAATATTTCCACCTGTCCCAGAGGATGAACCAGGCCTTGGAGCTGAACGAGGCCTTGAAGCTGAACGAGGCCTTGAAGCTGAATGAGGCCTTGAAGCTGAACCAGGCCTTGRAGCTGAAYGAGGCCTTGAAGCTGAACGAGGCCTTGAATCTGACCCAAGCCTTAAAGCCGACTGAGGCCATGAAACCAACCGAGGCCATGAAGCYGACCCAGGCCTTGAAACCAACCGAGGCCATGAAGCTGAACGAGGCCTTGAATCTGACCCAAGCCTTAAAGCCGACTGAGGCCATGAAACCAACCGAGGCCATGAAGCTGACCCAGGCCTTGAAACCAACCGAGGCCATGAAGCTGAACGAGGCCTTGAATCTGACCCAAGCCTTAAAGCCGACTGAGGCCATGAAACCAACCGAGGCCATGAAGCCGACCCAGGCCTTGAAACCAACCGAGGCCATGAAGCTGAACGAGGCCTTGAAGCTGAACGAGGCTTTGGAGCTGAACAAGGCCTTGAAGCTGAACGAGGCTTTGAAGCTGAACCAAGCCTTGAAGCCGACCGAGGCTGTGAAGCTGACCCAGGCCTTGAATCAGAACCAGGCCTTGGAGCTGAACGAGGCCTTGAATCTAAACGAGGCCTTGAATCTGACCCAGGCCATGAAGGCGACCGAGGCATTGAAGCCGACCGACGCCGTGAAGCTGACCCAGGCTGTGAAGCTGACTGAGGCACTGAAGCCAACCGAGGCTGTGAAGCTGACTGAGGCAATGAAGATGACCCAGGCTGTGAAGCTGACTGAGGCATTGAAGCCAACCGAGGCTGTGAAGCTGACTGAGGCAATGAAGCTGACCCAGGCTGTGAAGCTGACTGAGGCATTGAAGCCAACCGAGGCTGTGAAGCTGACTGAGGCAATGAAGCTGACCCAGGCTGTGAAGGCGACCGAGGCTGTGAAGCTGACCCAGGCTGTGAAGCTGACTGAGGCCATGAAGCCGACCGAGGCCGTGAAGCTGAACGAGGCCTTGAATCTAAACCAAGCCTTGAATCTGAACCAAGCCTTGAAGCTGACCCAGGCTGTGAAACCGACCGAGGCCGTGAAGCCGACCGAGGCTGTGAAGCCAACTGAGGCATTGAAACCGACCGAGGCCATGAAGCCGACCCAGGCAGTGAAGCCGACCCAGGCTGTGAAACCGACTGAGGCCATAAAGCCGACCCAGTCTGCGAAGCTGACTGAGGCCATGAAGCCGACCCAGGCTGTGAAACCAGCTGAGGCCATGAAGCCGACTGAGGCCATGAAGCCGACCCAGGCCGTGAAGCCGACCGAGGCCGTGAAGCCGACCGAGGCCGTGAAGCCGACCGAGGCCGTGAAGCCGACCGAGGCCATGAAGCCGACCGTGGCCATGAAGCCGACCGAGGCCATGAAGCCGACCGAGGCCGTGAAGCCGACCGAGGCCATGAAGCCGACCCAGGCTGTGAAGCCGACCGAGGCCTTGAAGCCGACCCAGGCTGCAAAGCCGACCCAGGCTGCAAAGCCGACCGAGGCCATGAAGCCGATCGAGGCCATGAAGCCCACCCAGGCTGCGAAGCTGAACCAAGCCTTGAAGCTGAACCAGGCCTTGAAGCTGAACCAAGCCTTGAAGCTGAACCAGGCCTTGCATGGCACGAGGAGCTTGGAGAAGATCTCCTCCAAGCACTGGCAGTCGCTGGGTTCTCGGGATCTCCAGAAAGGGGGCTCCATCCAGGCAGAGATGGAGCTGCTCTTGGACAGCTCCGGTAAGAGCAGGCTCTCAATTCCCGCTGTGGCTCGTGTGACTGAAGCCACTAAAGCACATTTTATGCTCTGGCCATGACCAGTGACCCCAAACAGGTCATGGAAATAATGGAGTGGGTTGGGACAGGAGGTCTGGGAGCTTTCATTGTACTCAAAGCTTTGGCAGTGGCCTGAGGGCCAAATTTCCTCCTGCCAGCACCAGGGGTACCAAATGCTGCATCCCTGCGCTGGCCTGGGTCACCAGATCGAATGAAGGCTGCAGCAAAGTGACCAAAGCCCGAAGCCAGCAGTGGCTGCTGCCACCCAAATTCCACATCCTGGCCTTCTCCTGAGGATGCTGGGACAGGCCATGCTGGTGGTACTGGTGTAACCCCTCAGCTTTGTCCTCTCACTTGATCTTCTGAGAATGACACCAAGTTTCTGGACACTTGTAGCACCCCTTAGGTAGCTTGTGGATCCTCATTTGTACCCCAGAAATGCAGAGTCAGGGGTAGATCATGGAACAGGACACACAAGGGGACAGGGAAGGTAACAATCAAAACCCAGCCCRCAGAGCCAGTGCTGAAAGGCTGTCATAGCCAAAGGTCATGGATGTGGAACCTGTCCCCTGTCCTCTCTCTGATGCAGAATTCGAGAGGATGATGGAAGATGAGCTGCCTTTGGAGCCTCCAAGCAAGGAAGAGGAGCTTCTGCAGCTCATGAGTACAGCACTTGGTGAGTCCAGCCTGGGCAGCAAGAGGCAGGGTGGGCTCCCAACCATCAAGCCTTGTGTATGCTCCAGTCACTGGGCGAGCAGGGGTTTTCTCTGCTGGTATCCCATCTGCTGGTGGAACATCTCCAGAAGGAGAGAAAGGCCTATCCACCCCTGAAAGGCTCTGTTTTGGGGCATTAATCCAGCCTGGGAGGGTGGGAGTGAGGGATTTCTCTGAAGCAGATGCTGAGGAGGTCACACCATGAGAGGTGAGGAGCTCCCACAGTACCCAATGTCTCCTGAGCCAGAGTCACCACACAGACACCGGCTGGAGGCTGCAGGGCCCAGCTATGAGCAGGCTCTGGCTGTCACCTGAGGAAGAGGCCAGCCCTGTTGTGTCCCCACAGAAGTTGCATCTGAGAGGATTGGTAGAGAGGAGGCTGCTGCTGCTGCGAAGAAAAAGGCCAGACAACGCAGGTGTGGCACCTTGCACATGGGGCTTTGCTGCTTCCACACTTTCCAGTTTCTCCCAGTGCTCCCCCATAGTGCCACTGCTCCCTCTTTGGTCATTTGGCCCTCTCAGATGTAGGCATAGGTGGCCTATAGGCCTAAACTGCAGAATTACCTGGGAAAGGAGAATAATAACACACATACCACATTCTCCTCCCATTCAGATTTACTCCTCACATCTTATGCACGTCTCGTGCACTCCATCCTCAATCGATGCCTGGAATGCCACCTGAGCAAAGCTCAGATTCCCAGAAAAATCACTTAAAATCACACTGTAGCCATACTTAAATCTCTGTACTCATGTCTCACCTCCTGGGAATGACTCCTTGAAGCTCCACACTGGGATATAAAGCAAATGGGAGCACAATGGCAAATGATTTCTTAAGCCCAGTCATGCAAATACACCATTCCCAACATCCACCCCAGCCCAAGGGGCCAGGCAGCAACTGCTAAAAATGTATTTTTTTTATGAGCCACCAGCCAGTGCATTGAAATTCCATCCAAACCCTCACCCCGAAACGACCAAATCGCTTCTGGGCCTGCAGTGCTGGGCTGGAGGAGGAAACACTGCAGATAAGCAGGACAGACTCYCCCAAGGCTGCCACGTGCAAGAAGAGAGCCCAGGGGAGGAGATCCAGTGCCCTGCACCATTACCCAACCTCCTCCAGGAACAGAAGTCCAGTGGGATCCCAAGCCCGGGGCTATCCCTACCAGCTGCTCCCCACCTCAGCCACTCTTCCATCAAACCTCCTTATGCATCTGTGGCTGCCCTTGATGCTCTCTGCTCTCCCATCTGGCAGGGGTTATGAGGATGGTCAAGAGGATGAGGAAGAGCGGTACCAGCAGAAGAAGAAGAAGAAGGAGAAGCAGATACAGAAACAGAAGGAAAAAGAGAAGCAGAAGAAGAAGGGAAAGCAGGAGGASGAGGAGGAGGAGGCGGATTTGCCGCCCTGGTGCAGAAAGCCCAAGTCTAGGCGTCGTTATTATGTGCAGGAAGGGACAGAGAAGATGGTAAGGAAAGACCCTGGCTGCTGGCAGGCTGAGGATGTTTGCCAGGCAAGAAAGAGAGGAGATGCTGTGGTGTCACGACAGGGACAAGTGGTATCACCTAAATGGGGTGAGGGGGTCAGACTTTGAGAGCTGCAAAAAGGCAGCAGGAAAAAGCTCCCTCCTACAGGTTCTGCAGTCCTGCTCCATGCAGGCTTCACCACATCAGCTCAGGACCAGCCAAGGGATTCCCACCATCACCTGTGGCCACCAGGGAAACTGAGAAATACCGGAAAGCAAATGGATGGGTCACAAATCCCACTGCTCCAGCTCCCAGTGGTGGGTCCAAACAGGAGGGCTCCATCTGGGATCAGTGGTGATGCCATTCATGCTGTGTCTCCACAGGAGTGGGCCTGGGATGCCATCCGAGAGCTCGTCAGGAGCTTCTGCAAGTTCCAGAGGGAGATGGCAAATCTCAGTCGCCGGGCGGAATTTGAGCACTTTCTCTATCAGGAGCGGAGAAACGAGAGGGAAAGTAGGTCCAGGGTCCTGCCAGCCCTTCTCCTCCCTCTCCAGGACACACCTGGGTTTAGGTAGAAAAGTTATCTCCCACCTCTATGACTCAGTGCCCCATTATGCTCTTGCATTTCCCTCAAACAATTTTGTATATGCAAGTTTGCATCCCTGCCACAAAGAAAGAAAAAAAACCAACCAAGCCAGGAAATACTAAATGGAGCTAAGGTGAGACAGGCCAGAAAAATAAACAAAAGGAAATTGTTTTCTGGGCAACAGGGAGCTGACCTAAACAGAAAGTTTACATTCAGGTTTGAGAGAAGGCTGGAAAAGCAGTCAGAAAAACAATCTACTAAACACACAGGAACCCCATCTAGATCAAGAAAGTTTTGTTTGTGGGGGAAAAACCAGATTTTTACCTTTCCTCCTGAYTGATCATCTGCTTGAGGGCCATGTCAGAGCCAGGGCAACAGCYAGACAGACCAGCAGGCTTTAGGAATAGGCCCTTCCCTATGGAAACAGTGAACATAAACACTCCGTGGGTGCAAAGAGGAGGAGGGATGGAAGAGATTACTGAGCTAGAGGGAAGGAGCAGTCCACTGAGGTTGAAAGACTCTCAGAAAATTGCATGCAGGTAAAGGAAGCACAGGTGAGGTGAAGCAGCAAACCCTGTGCTGGGGAGCAGCACACATCATCTCTCTCTTTCCTGTCTCAGACCTGCCCACCAGTGAAAAGAAGAGCGGAAGCCYCGCAAAAACCTCCCGCTCGGGCAAGGGCAAAGCCCGGCCGGAAAAGGTGAAGCTGATAAAGCGCCGYGTTTTGGACAAACAGATTGTCATCAATTTTCTCGTCAATGATCTCCGCTTTTACCTGGAGATGGACGGGTAAGTGGCCTTTCCACCAGGTGCTCAGAATCCCAGAATAGTTTGGGTTGGAAGGAACCTTAAAGCTCATCTCATCCCAACTCCCTTCCATGGGCAGGGACACCTTCCACTGGACCAGGCTGCTCAGGGCTCCATCCAGCTTGGCCTTGGCACCAGCCTCCCTTGGCTCTGGCCCAAACCCATCTCTGATGAAGACCTCCAAAGACTCCATTTCAACCTGCATTCACCCCCTGGCTCAGGGTTCCTGTTTGAAATCCTCTTGGTTTGGCAGTCCGAGCAATCCAACACCTTGCCCACACATTTCTGGATATCCCAGTTGTGGTGGCATTTCTCCCTTTGTCCATGTTCACAACAAACCTGCAAGAGCAATCCATGTCCAGTGCACACAGCCCAGCAGCCAACACCCCCACAACAGGCAAATCCCCATCTTTCAGTCCCCAAAAAGGGGGAACATCACCTGCCCCAGGTGAATCCTGTGACCATGAGAGTGGCAGAAGAGGGAAGTGGTTTTTYCTACCCCCTGTGTCACTGTTCCACACCTCGTGGATTGCTTTTCCTGGCCARGCAAATACTAAATTAAGAACATGACTGTCTGACCTAGCAGTTACCAGCACTTGTCTCAGAGCAAGACCCTATGTGCCTTTGCAGGTTTTCCAAGTTGGCTGACACTGTGCAAGCTGTGGCACCCCGCTTCAAACGGTCAGAAAAGCACTTTGGCTTTCTCAAAAAGAAACTAAATGTCATCAGYGGACTCTTCCTGAACTCTGACCTCCCCCCAAAGCTGCGGGTGAGACTCTAGGACCCGCCCAGGAAGATGGAGGCGGCTGCCTGCTCATTGCTCAAGGCCATTGCAGCACAGCTGGGAGCAGTGGTGGGGAAAGAGGAACCAGGCAGGGGTCTGGATCTGCTATGAGGCTTTGGGGCATGCCCTGGAGCTTGGGACTTCCCCATGGGCTGTGAGGGGTGGGAAACAATCCCCCACCAGGCCCTGATAAACTGARAACAARCATGTGGATGAGGAYRGAAGAGATGGGGATGATCCATCACYTGCTGGAGAAGTGCCRGGGCTGAAGCACCAAGATGGTGCTGCACATTCCCAATCCAGTATTTTCATTCTCCAGAGGGCAACATCGCTGTCATCCCCTCCCCACTGCAGCCACCCCATCCCCTTCCAGTAGCTCTGCCATCTCCCCTTTGGAGGGCACAATGTCTTCTGCAGGAATCCAGGTGGGATCCTGCCCTTGGGACMGGCAGCCAGGATGTAACTTGGGTCTCTTCTTAGGGACTGCTGAGGTGGGGTCAGGGAGAGGAACCTGGCCCCACCAGGACTGCTGCAAAATACTTCGGTCTCTTCTGTGCCCAGGTCAACATCTCAGAGAGAGAGAGGGATTTAATCTGGCGTTTRTCTTCCAAGAAGGGGATGACCCGGGCCATTTACCAGAGTGCCAAGGTCACCCTCTTCCCCATCCTGATGTACTTCTGGAGGAGGTACCTGTCTGTCCCTTCTCTGCCAAGGTGGAGGAGGCTCTGTGGATGCCAGCCTTTATCTGCAGCCACTTGTTCCTCTGACACACTGAAAACAGATGAGACACTCCCCAGGAGCTCAGCTGGAGTTGTCTCCTTGGAGCTTTGCTGTCCCTGGTGTTTCTCCTGCAGGTTCTGCATCTGGAAGGTGATGAGGACCTTTCGGGCCTACAGGGAAGACACGACCTTTGAGATCCCTGAGGAYGGGAGCTTTGAGATCCTTAATGAGGACAGGAGCTTTGAGCTTGTCAGGGGGGACAGCAGCTCTCGGGGCCGCAAGGAGGGCAAGAGCCCCCAGCTCCAAAAGGATGATAAGAGCCCCCGGCTCCAAAAGGATGATAAGAGCCCCCAGCTCCAAAAGGATGATAAGAGCCCCCGGCTCCAAAAGGATGATAAGAGCCCCCGGCTCCAAAAGGATGWTAAGAGCCCCCGGTTCCAAAAGGAGGACAAGAGACCCTGGCTCCAAAAGGAGGACAAGAGTCCCCAGCCCCAAAAGGAGGATAGGAGCTCTCAGATCCCCAAGAGTGGCAGGAGCTCCCAGGGCCAGACRCAGGTCAAGGTTCCAGCCTCTCCAGCTCCTGCAAAAACCTCCTCCAAAGCACCCARCATCCCCAAGAAGCTGGTGGCCATCACCTCTGCTACGCGTTTTGCTCCAGGTTTGTTCTTCCAGTGCCTGGATGGGTTTGGTGTTCTGCTGGCCTTCCCTTAAAATACCCCCTCCTCCACACAGCTTTGAGAGTGTATATGGTGCAGGAAAAATGGGATGGAAAAATTTTTTCCTGTCGAAATCAGGCAAAACTCTCCAGTGGGATTTTAGAAATTTTCTTTGGTGAATAGGAAAGTGAGYACAGAGACTTCACAAGCAAAGAGCTGTTGCATAATTCCTATTTATTTCGATAGCCAAGTTAAAAATACTCAAGCACACCCCCTGAAACAGAAATAAAACCCCCAATCTTTTGGGTTGCAAGTCAAATGGGAGCAGGAAAAGAGCCACTGTGCAGCCAAACACGAGGCACAGTGGCATTCCATGGAGGRTGCTTTGAATATCTGGCACGGGGARTAAGCTCCATCAAGATTTTAGGTGACATCTCCAGGGAAAGAAATGTTTTTTCTTCCTCATTCACTTGTTTGGTTTCGATATGCTGAATAACTCTAAACTAAAAAMCACAAAGTGGTGCTCAGCGCTGTCAGTCTGCCTGACAACCCGCTCCTTGGCTGAATATTCATCTGGAAATTGTCTAATTGATTTTCGATTAAAGGGGAAACCAAAATAGGCACATACTAATCGTGCTTTGATGGATGAGTGGGCGTCAGCAAGCTGCTGTTCTGCTCCCTGTCATTTGTCACTGTCAAGTTCTGGTTAAAAAGCAGCAGAGTTCGAGGATCTGGATCCCTCCAGGCAGGTGCTTGAGTTTCTGCTCCACAGCAGGGCTGGGGTGAAAGATCCCAGGGGCTCCAGGGGTGCCAAGCCATGTCTGTAACTCAAACCATTTCACTCTTTGGGTATTCCCATGGACAACATCCAGTGTTCACCTTGGGTCTCCACCTTGTTACAGAGCCTCACTGCACTCCCTTCTCAAATGTAGGTGTTTTAATGCAAAAGTCACCGAAAAAAAAAAACAGAAAAACCTCATGTATCACACATGTATTCCATCCAGGGATGAGCCAGAAGCCTCGTGTCACACAGGAGCTACTGGCTGTGTTATCCAGACAAGGACAGGGTCTTCAGGGAGCTCAGGGAGAAACATTCAAACTAACATTTAATCCGATTCAGTTTAGACATAAGGAAGTCGTTTTTTACACTAGAGGGTGGTAAAACACTGGCACAGGTTGCCCAGAGCAGCTGTRAATCCCTTGAAACATTCAGGATCAGGTTGGACAGARCAACCTGGGCTGCTGGCAGGTGTCCCTGCTTATGGCTGGGGGCTGGGCTAGATGGCCTTGACAGGACCTTTCCCACACAAATTATTGCGTGATTAAATCACTGCAAACTGTTGCAAGGTTTGGGATGGTCCCAAGCAGTAACTCCAGCCACAGAGAGAGACTGCACTGGGAGCTGCTCCGAGCACGTAGAATAGGGTGAGATCTCTCCAGCAGGGACATTAACCCCACAGGGACTGTCCCTGGGGCAAAAGTCCCCAAGCCACCACTCCTTGCTGCATCTCACAGGGATGAGTGACAGGAGCCAGACAGAAAAAAAACCCTCAGCCTGCCTGGCATGTGGGGACAAGATGTGTGACCCAAAAAAGCTGCTCTGTTTGTGCTGAGGTCCACACCCACTCCTGAGACAYTTCTCTGCACCTCATGCTTTCACCAATTACCTTTCTCGAAGGGACTTGCTTTTCTGACTTTAGATAAAAACCGGCGGGGGAAAAGAATTTGTTTGTTGCCTTTTAAAAAGCACCGAAATTGCTGGAGAAAACACGTGTAATTCCAGAGAAAACCTCCTGGTTTTGAGGGCGGTGCAGATGCGGTGTGAGCAGGGCTGGGGGGTGGCAGGCAGGGAGGGACCCCTGTGCCATCAGCCGGCTTCAGTGTGGCACTGTCACCGCCTGGGAGCCTGGACACACTGCCCGACCCAGRGTGGCACATGTCACCCCCACCCTGCAGCCCCCAAAACCTTCGTGCAATCAGGGACAGCTGGGGAACTCAAGTCCTTGCTCAGCCACCTTTCCTGGTGCTCCAAGTGATTTGAGGGGACACCACTGCTGTTCTCAKCTGCCATCAGAGCGCTCCATCTTTTATCCCTCCCCAGGTAAGAAGCCTGTCCTGGTCTTCAAGCTGTCAGAAGGCCTCGAGCTGCTGCTGCCGCGGCCCCCGAAGAAAGAAGAGGATCAAGAAGGTGAGGCAGCGCTGAAAGGGGCCCTCCTGCTCCTGAGGGGAGCTCCGGCAGCTGGGATGGGAGCTGGGATTTCGGGCTCCCTGCAGCAGCCCACGGTGGGAAGTTTGTGCTGTTGTTTTCCTCAGATTTAGATCCGAGCACGGAGAACAGGCCCTCGCCTGGTGAGGCTGCCCCACAGGGCAGGTAGGTGGCCCCAGAGGTGGTCACACCCCCTCCAAACCACGCCAGCACAGGCTGTGGCTCCCCTAAATCCCAAGGAGTTGTGTAGGATGCTGGTCACCCCCACCATCTCTAGTAAGTCACAGAAAATTTGGAGCTGCT
>NW_026623836.1:293326-295263 GCF_030028575.1 Malurus melanocephalus | reverse complement strand
TGGCTTTACCAAGTCACCAGGAAGCTGCAGAAATCACAAATATCCTTTAGACCTCTTAAAAAAAAAGACCACAACCTCTATCAGTTTGTCAGAGGCAAGATCTCAGCCTTGTCATTCCGAGCTATTTTCAACCACTTTTTAACCCCAAATCCTAGAAGATTGCATCCTGGGAATAACATAGGTRCATTTTAATGCAGATGACAACATGTTTCACGTTCATCAGTTATGATTATCAACACTTTGCTTCTGGAGGATCAAAAATACCCAAACAAATGCCAAACAAAGTCCAAGAACATTTATTTAAATGAAGGGCTTGGGAAGCTGATTCCATTCCTACAACAGGAAATGTGACCAACACTCAAAATTGCCCTTGTCCTGGAAGTTTATTTTGCCCCAACAGCTTTCAGCCCCAAAACCTTGCTGTGTTTTGATGAGCTCTGCAGTCACATTCCTGAGCCCAGCTGAGCCCAGGGCTCTCAAAGCTTTCACGGATGTGCCTGAGCTCAGCACAGCAAAACCACATGGAAGAACAACCTTCACTCCGCTGCTCCTGGCGCTGGTTTGTGGCTTTGTTCCTCAGAGCAGCACATGAGACATGTTGAGCACCCATCACCTGGGCTGAGCCTGCTGTCMTCGGGATCCCCAGCTGAGGAAAAAGGCAGAGGCACAGCAAACACAGCACAACAGAGGAAAGAGTGAGGGAAACAGCAGTGATGGAGGAGGATGCAAAGGTCACAGAAAGCTGKAAATGTGGCATTCACAGGAGGCTGAAGGAGCCCAGCCCAACCCATGGCCTCACCTCTCCTCATGCAAGAGCAGAAATGCACCCCACTGCAGCCCTGCTCCCCACACTGCTGAGCCCTGGGCACACATCTCTGGGTGTCCTCCCGTCCTCTGGGCATAAGAAAGGCACAGCAAGAAAGACCAAAAGAGCAGGGAGGAAAGGTAAAATATCGGCACAAGAGGAGTCAGTGTTCTCCTGGTTGCATTTTCTCATCAGCAGTTGTGTAGTCAAACTTTCATTATGAGTTTGAAAGGATCCCAGGACCATCAGAAGAATCTTTGCTCCGAGCCAGGACCACTGGGGGTCTGACAGTGCTGCAGAATATCTCCATCTGTGCAGAGGAGATGGGGGGACCTCATTCCCAAATGAGTGYAGAGTCCGTTTTCCAGGCAAGTTTATTTCAAGTTTGTTTCTCCATRGGTTAATTAAAAGAATAACAATCCCAGTTTGGAAAAAAAAAAAAATCCCTTTCCAACAGCCGAGAAACATTTCCATAAACAATGTAYAATTATAGTGCAAATCAGAGCATCCAAAGCTCGTGGCTGTTACACCAAACCCTTTGGAATCTTTCCTACTTTAAGTCCTCCATACTCTGTCYCTGCAAGTGCTTTATCCCATCTCCTTACTCACATCTCTGGCTCTTTTTCAGGTGAATAAATAAGAAATAAAAGGAGTGATGATAGGATCAGGCACAGGGCAGTGAYGTCCTACAAAGAAGGGTCCTGGAAGTCTGCTAAATGACAGTACATGGGATTCTGGCGTAAACTGTTGTACACATAGATGGTAAGCTTTGGRAAAACCTTCAGGAAATGCTCACCATAGTCTCCTATTTTGTTGGTGATCCTGAAAGAAAAAAAAAGCAAAAAGGGTATTTAAAGTTTGTCCCACGAGTCAATATTCTAGGATACCCTGCTTTCTCCCTTGTGGAGCAAAAGCCATTCCAGAGGCTTTCTGTTAACATGGGAAGGTTTCCTAGAAACCCCAGAATTGCAACTTTTCTATACCTTTGCTAAACTCCTTGATCTCGTTTTATAAATTCGTGTTTGGTTGGTTTTTGTTTGTTTGGGTTTTTTGTTTGGTTTTGTTTTTTTTGTTGTTTTTGTGGGGTTGTCGGGGGGGTTATTTTGTTTGGTTTGGGGGGTTTTTTAGTTGT
>NW_026623836.1:285039-291361 GCF_030028575.1 Malurus melanocephalus | reverse complement strand
CATGGAAGAGGACTCGTATCCCTACACCCTGCAGGCACCCAAAAGTGCCTGCAGCACCCACAAAATCCACAGCAGCACCCGACTTCCAACCCCGTGGAAGTGGACTCATATCCCTAAACCCTGCAGGTACCCCAAAGTGTAAAATCCACACCATCACTCAAACTCCAACCCTGTGGAAGAGGACTTGTATCCCTAAACCCTGCAGGTGCCCAAAAGTGTAAAATCCACAGCAGCACCCAACTTCCAACCCCATGGAAGAGGACTCATATCCCTACACCCTGGAGGTGCCCAGAAGTGTAAAATCCACACCAAGACAAAACTCAAAGTTATGTGCACAAGAACAGAGGAGATGGGCGCCCAAATCACCATCACTCTTATGCAATATCTGTCATTTCATTGATTTTCCCACAAATCAAGGCATTCTCTAGCTGGGGATGCAAAAAGACTTTCTCTAGGACCCACAGCAACAGAAAGTATCAGAGAGAACCAAAAATTTTGGGTTGATACACAGAGAACTTGCCTTTAAATCTGAGTTTACAAGTTCTTCTTGGCCTTTGATCAACCTTCTTTTATTACCAAAGTCTGCCAGGTAAATTTTGCCACCTAAATCTGAGGAAATAAGAGAAATTGTTAACAAATAAAGGTGRAAAATCTTCACACAGTCTATCACTGACTTCTGGGTGGCCCTTTCTTTAAAGAACAGTTCTCTGAAGGCATCTGTGGTGGGTTGATCTGCTTRCAAAGCCCTGGGGAGGAGGGCAGAGCTAGAGAGCTGTGTAAGGCTGCTCTCTCTATGAACACACCTGATTTTAAAGAGATCAAAAGCCACCCCATCCAGCACAAAGACATCTGCATTTTTACACAGCTGTGAGGCACCTTCTTGTCTAAATTGCAGGGAAAGCCAAATGCAAACACAAAAAAAAGCAAAATGTAACCTATTACAAAGTTCCCGGGCTGCAGATCCTGGTGAGCAAATCCAAGGGAGTGCAGCTCTCTCAGTGCCTGGAAGATCATCTTCAGAACAGCTTTGTGATCCTTGCAGCCTTCAGGGTCCTGCAGATGTTCTTGGAGGTTCTTCTCCCACAGTGGGAAGCACAAGTACACGCAACCCTTTTCCTTCTCKGACTGGAAGAGCTTCAGCAGATGTTCAGACTGAGAGCATTGCTCAAAGAACCTTTTCTCTTTGTCACCRTCTGCACTGCGGGTTACCCTCACTGCCACCTCTGTCCCTCCGTGGAGCCCGAGGTAGATGCCATCCTGAATCCTCTGCTGGATGTACAGAAATGTCTTCAGTTTGCCAATCATGGGGCGATACATTCGATCGAGCTCTTTCAGCTGGGCCCTCCAGCGTTTGCTGTTTGGCTCCCAGGCTCTGGGGGTTTCTGGGACAAACGTGGCCTTGTGCTCCCGAAGAATGTTTTCCATGCTAAGGGAACGATTTCTCTTTGCAACCGCAATAAGGTTCCCCACGTCAGTCCTCGCCCCCTTTTCACACAACAGCTTTGCTATGTTGCAATCGCTTCTCTCCACAGCCACCATCAGGGCTGTGTTGCCATCCTCATCTGCGTCATCAATATCTATTTCATCCTTCTCCAACAAAGCTGTCACCAGCTCCGGGTTCTCCATTTCCACAGCCAGGATGAGGGCAGTTTTCCCACATTCATCTTTGCTCTTCACGTCCACACCATTCTCCAGCAGGAAACGAACTATGGAGACAAGCGACTCATATCTTTTCTTTTTGGAGCCCTTCTTGAGAGCGTGGATCAAGGCATTCCTGTCCCTATTGTCACGGATGTTCACATCAGCCCCCATCTCCTGGACCAGGACTTTCACGGCCGGGAAGTGGCACTCCCTGCAAGCGTCCATCAGCGCTGTGGCACCTCCTTTGTGCAGCTTGGCTTTYTCATTGCTGGTCACCCTCCTCAAATTCACCTCTGCTCCTCTGCTGTACAGGAACCTCAAGGCTTCCACCTTCCCGTACCACGCAGCCTCCATGAAAGCTGTGAAGCCATTGAAGTCCCRTTCATTAATGTCTGACCCGTGCTCCAGGAGGAGCTTCAGGATGTCCACGTTTCCTATTATCCCTGCCTCGGTAAAGGCAGTGCCACCATTGTCCTTCCTGGCACGCACACAAGCTCCCCTGTCCAGCAGAAGCCGCACCAGGTCCTCCCTCCCAGCCTGCACTGCAGTCTGCAGGGGTGTCCAGCCGCTCTCCACCTTGGAGTTGACATCTGCCCCTTGCTCCAGCAGCTCCAGCATGGCTTCTTTATTGCTGTTCCTCACAGCAGTRTTTAACTCGGCGTTCAGAACTTCTGCCATCTTCGTGTCAGGAGGGGTGGACACCTTCTGGCTGTGAGCTGGGGGCTCCATGGTGCTCAGAGGAAGGGCTCTGCACCTCTGATGTTCCCCAGCAGAACCCCGAGATCCACAGAAGRATGGGAGAGGTGCAGTGCTCGGCACCTCGGCTGTAGGACAGGAGCTGGGTGCAGCCGATGAAACACACCCGAAACACACCCGGTGCTATTTTAAGGGCTCTGTGGTCTTCACCTGATTGACAAACAGGAAATACCGCTTTGTTAACCTGTGAAACCTCAGCATTCACACTCCATCTCCTGCTGTCTGTGTGAGGGGCAGCTGAGGACAGCGATGCYAGTGCCAGCCAGGACAGCCAAGGCCTGGCGAGAGGCACCGCTTTAACACTCGTGGACTGAACATTTCCTTGCCTGGCCCCAGCACCTCTCAGGGCCCAGGGAGGTGTCCCTGCTGCTTCTGCTGTAAATGTTATCTCAGACTTGTCACAGGTTACCTGATAAGCCATCCCCCAGCGATGGTGCCAGSTGGAGGGCGCAGCAGGCAGGCAGAGATGGGCATTCCCCTTCAGCTTGGGATGGCAACCACACACTGTCCTGGCTGTCCCTGATCCAACGCCTGCAGGGAGACAGAAAACCAGCCTCAATCCCTCCTGCTCCTCTAGGCCATGAGGAGACCCTGCCTAACAGGAAGCCTGTCCTAAGCTTTTCACCACTTTTGGAGATTAATCAGGTAGGACTTAACTTACCTTTATCTGTTTGGTATCTAGAAAAACTGGGACTTCAATACCCACTTTCAAGTGATCAGCAATTTCAGAAGTTACTGCCTGACAAGCTGAACTGGAAATAAATTACCTGAGCAAATCAGGAAAGGGACAGGGAAGTCTAAAGGTAAAAAAGCAAAGTATAAACTCACATGAATTTACCCTCAGGAAAGCCAAAGATTGGTTTTCTGATGGTTTTTTTTTCCCTGCCCGGCAGGAAATAAACACAGTATTTCATTGATTCAGATGCATTTCATTTCCTTGCATTAATTTCTATACCTTTTGCCGCACAGAAAAACAAAAAAAAAAAAATAGTGTTACTTTCCTGGCCAGAAAAGCAGCACAGCATCCCCTGGGCACGGTGGGGCTGGAGATCCTCACTCCTGTCGGGACGGCAAAAGCTTGGAGAGGGGGAAGAGAGGGGCTGAGCACCTTCCTCCTCTTCCTCCGAGCAGCAGAGTCGCAAGCCGGGTACTCCAGGAAATGTTGGAACATTTCCATCCCCACCCCGCTGACTTTGGACCGTGAGCCGTTCGCGTCCGCCCGTCCCGATGTGCAGCGTCACCAAAGCCCTGCCTGGTGCCACCCACAACGACGGGGTCCCTGTGCCCGGCCACAAATGCTCTGAAAATGCCTTCAGAGCCACAGCGCTGCTCTCCCCGGGCAGCATCCCCAGCTCCCGCCCGCTTCCCGGCACAGTCCTCAACTGTGTGCCGGCCCCTCCCACGAAGGAAGGGTTTTCCCACTGGCAGGAGGATGTTTGGGTTCTGCCGACCGTGTTTGGTGAGCTTTTTTTCCGGCAGAGAATTCGTGAGCAAAGTGCTCTCCCCGTACGCAGAGATGCTTACAAACATCTGCTCGGCTGTGGTTCGGGAGCTGGAGGTATTAAATGCATCAGTGGTGTGGTTTGGGGGAGATCAAGGATGGTTTGGGGGTTTGTTTTAAGAGTTTTCCTGTGCGGGTGCAGGGTTCGGACAGCAGAGAGCTGTTTGTTTTGGTGAATAAAAAATCTGGGGTAAATAGATAGAATTAGTATCAGGGAGATCAGTTTACAGAGAGCTGGAACCTTTAGAAAAGGACAGAGAAGAAATGAGAAAAGGAACAAAGGAAGAACAAGCTTTTCTCGTAGAGAAGCCGTGAGCAGAGTGCTCTCCCCATACACAGCAATGTTTACAAGCATTGCTCAGCAGGTTCGGGAGCTGGAGGCATAGAGGCATTAAATGCATCCGTGGTGTGCTTTGGGGGAGATTTGGGATGGTTTTGGGGTTTCTTTTAAGCTTTTCCTCACCTTTTTGGTGAATTCATCCATGTGAGGGAATTAAACGCTGCTAAATTTCGCTCAGGGAAACGCGGAGCTCCCGATCCTGCTTGGGCAGGCAGCTGCCACCACGCCAGCACCCTCCTCCTTACAGACAGCTCTGTGTTAACACCCRGGGAGCCTCCAGGCCTTCCTTATCTGCCTGGAAAGTGCAGGAAATACGTGAAGGAGCCCAGGCTGTGACGTCCCAGTCCCACCCAGTTTCCTCCGAAGCTCCGTGACGTGAGCTGAGCTCAGCAGAGCCCGTGTAAACCTCCCCAGCCASCTCCACTGAGCTGTGCCAGCTGCAGGGTTCAGTTCACACCTGAAACAGGGCTGGAATTGTGTCCACCAARTCACTCCTGGCTTTCCATGGCTCCTTGGTATGTGCCCAGACTGGGAATCTGCTGTGTACACGGAGACACAGCCTGATCCAGGCACAAGGGCGCAGAAAAGACCTTAAAGGACTGCTGGATGCAGTCCTGCACGTGTTTTATGTGGATATCCCGATCCCTGTGGATGCCTGTGCTGCTCACTCACATCTCCACACCAGCTCTCACTGAGCTGTGCCTCTGCAGGAGTTGCATATTTGTACCTCCTTGTGATGCTGAGCATCCTCCTTCCCACAGTGTGCAACATCCCACGGTCTCTGCATGGAATTWCACAGGGTTTGTGCTGCCACAGGAGACCTTGACACAGCCCCACAGGGACAGAGACTGTGACAACCCAGGGAGCAATCTCCAGTCTCTCTCAAGGCTGTCAGGATCGCGTTTTAATTCCCAAGAATCTCTCCCGGTTTGACCAGGGCTGTGGCTGCAGCTGCTGGTGTTCAAGTACCCATTTTCAGGCTGGRAAACAGACAAAGGACCAGAGCAAGGGCACATCTCAGCCTCAAAGCCAATAAAGACATCCAAAATGAGCCAGTGTTACAGTACAGAGCAATATCACATCGCCCACCAAGTACAAAATCCTTCCTCAGCTTGCTGTTTTAATTAAAGTCATTTATTATCTTACGGTGGAAAGATGAAAATCCCCAGGATGGCAGGAACCCAAACCCTGCAGTGGTGGGAATGGGGTGTTTGCAGCCGGCAGGGCTGTGCCAGGAGTGTCCTGTGCCTGCATCCCAGTGAAGAAGGATTTGCTAGCAGTGCTTTTCTGACTGTCATCCTTGATCCAAATTGTTTTCCACAGAGCCGTAAGCTGAAACTCTGAGACCCTACAACAGGTGGTTTAGGGGGAATAAAAGGGTCTCAAAAGGTTTTTTAAAGCACGGGAGTGACAGAGCTGCTCTCCACCACCATTCTGCAGCCTCTGGGTTATGGAGTTCCCCCTGTATTTGCACATCTGCAGAGTCATCATTCACCCTCATGCAGCCAGGGACTCAGGAGATGAGCTGCTGGCACACAGACAGTGGGGAAATCAAGGGCACAGCTAAACAAATCTCCCTTTTCCTCCATCCTGGTGGACTTACACCCATTTTTGCATCCCTCCCCTGAGATGACATCTCCGAGAATCCGTGTCCTGGCCAGCAGCTATGAATAAACACAAGACAAAAAAGTGGCAACAAAATCTGCCTGCCAWGGGCAAAACCATTTTTAAAGGGGCTATGAATAGTAGGGTGAGGTTTTTTCCTCATGTTCCCTTCACGTGCTTTCTTATTATATTTCCAAATGGGAATATCCCAGGGTTTATGTGCTTGGCCACGCTGATGTGACTTTGAGTGCTGGAACGCAGCCCTGGAAAATAATCCACAGAAGGATGTGATCTAAATACTGGCAGGTGATGCTATCTGTGCAGGATATCCACATTTCAAACAATCATTTGGGTTTGCAAAGTGCTCCAAGATCTTTGAGTTCTCCAGCTCTGCCAAGTCCATCACTAAACCAGCTCCCCAAGTGCCATATCGGTGCTTTTTTAGAGTATTTTTACATCTTTTAAACTGCATGAAAATG
>NW_026623836.1:258142-284418 GCF_030028575.1 Malurus melanocephalus | reverse complement strand
GTGTGGGGACACATCAGCTGGGAGTTGTGGCACTTTGCTGGGGCACTGCCCTTGCAGTGGAAGCACAGAGTGATGCCATCCAGCTGCTCCCTGCCCGCTGGCCGGCCTGGGGGCATTTGCCATGTTTGGAATGGCTCAGTGCATCCTCTCTGCTGCGGAGCTTCCTCCCAAAACTCACCTAAATAATGTTTTACAGCAATCCATTGCAGCCTTTTTTAAAAAAGAGATATAAATGGAGGATGTGCACACGTGCAGCCGTGAGTTTGTGTGTTGTCACGTGTGTGTATCCATGGAAAATGAAAGTTCAGAATTCCTACATTTATATCTGTATATCCTAAATGATAATTAAATTATATCTGCACCTGCCTAAATACTTATCCTTGTGCATTCCTGCATCCATGTCCACATCCTAAGGCCACCCCAAATCAGCTTGGTCCTGCTGGAGCAGGGACCCTCTGGCTGCAGGAGCCCCTGAGGTGCTGCTGGAAATGCTCCAAGTCCCAGGACACAGGGAAAAGGCTTTTTTTCCACCAAATAAATCCCACCCCTCATCCTGGCTCATGGAAACCTGGCCCTGGAGCAAGTTTGTGTTCACAGCCCAGGAGGGAGGACAGTGCCAGCCCCCACATTCAGGTCAAATMTCCTCAGCTGCTCCCAAATTCGCAGCCTCCTCCCTGGGAAACTTCAGCCGGGGTTTATTGGGACAGACCGCAGCCACTGGGGGAGGTTTTGGCTCCTCTTTCTCTCCGTGGCTTTGTGGGTTGGGTTTTTTTTATTCCCCTGAGGCTTTAAGGGTTTGCTGTATTACCGCTGGGTTTAGGCAGCAGCCACAGCTGGATGCAGGGCTCGCTTTGAGAGGCTGAATTTTCTCTCTGGGAAGCATGTCAGGCTTGTAGAGAGGAAATTGGGATGCAAACGGGGCTGTTCAGGATCAGCTGTGAGGGCTGAGAGCTGCCACCAAGCTGAGACTTAGCTCAGACCATGCATGACACAGCAAGAATGGAAACTGCCCCAGATTTCCTTATAAAGAAAGCTCAAAATTATCCTAATTCTATATTTTTCCTCTTTTTTTTTTTGTTGACCTATTTAATTTTTTAATGGAAAATCAGTTTTAAATTATCTTCAGGGTATGCAACACAAAGTATTCATATTTCTCATTCAGAAAATGCAGTTTAAAAAAAAATAAAAAGGGAAAACAACATTATTTTTTATTCTAGCTGCTTCTAGTGTACTTTACTCCCCTGACTCTTTCCCTATGAGTAATTTAAATATTTCCTGGATACTTTTCAGCTCATTTCTTCCCTCTGACACATACAAAGATCAGCTACAGGTGCAAACTGCTGTGATCCCAAATCACCTGGCTTGTAAGACAAGGCCATCCTTAATTTAAAAGGAAATGAAAGGTGAGGGGAAGCTCATCCTGCTTCCCTCTGGATAAGCAGGGAATAGGGATGGAGCAGAGTTGATGTGTTTTATAATTGTGATCCTTGGACCCTGCACGGCTGCATGAGAAGGGATAGGAGGTTTTGTGGAAGCTGTAGGTGCTCGTAAAAGGCATTTGAATGGCTGGGGGTGGCTTGTGCTCGTAGTAACACCTTGGAACATGCATATTCCCGAGTTATTCCTGAGCTATTCCCCCGTGATTCCAGCTCCTCCTCAGCAGTCCCCTCATGCTCTCCCCCGCTGACGCAGGTCAGTTAATTTTGGCTTCCAGAACATGCAGTAAATAGAAAGAAGGCAACTGGAAAAAAAACATGTTTTGGTTGGGTTTTTATTCCAAGCTTCAAGCTTCACTGGGATGCTTCACTCCCTGTGTTGCCACCGTGGAGGGCTCTCCCTGGAGGGATAAAGAGACCATGSAATCATCCCCTTCCCTCCCAGAGCACTGCAGGATGTGCTCAGACCTCTCAGCACAGGTGTAGGATGATTTTTGATAACCTCTCTAATACCAGAGAGTTTCCCCTTTGTAAATTAATTCAATCATCAGGTGTGTTATTGATAAAAATCAAGTATTATTTATTAATAATAATAATAATGCATTATACATTATTATTATGTATAACTCAAAAGCATGATTTTTGCCAAAAGCAGCCCTCACTTGGATTCTCCTAATTTTAAGACATTGGTGTTTCAGTAACACCAAGCAGATATTGGGAACTGCAGTCCTGTAAAGGGCTCAGAAATTATGAGCAATACAAGCAGTGCTGAGCACATTGGAAACTCATATATCCAAAACTTCACTTCTGCTTTCATTCTTTCTATGAACTGTTCAATTTTCTTTAATAACCCAAGCACCACAAAGCTTTACTTTTCAAAAATCTTCCTCTTCTGCTCCTGGCATGGTCGCTTTTAAAGAAACTGGAAATACCCCTTGAGTCATGCAACACAAGCAGCTTTGCAAAGCATCCAAAATTAGAATGTAAAATTTAATTGAGAACCCACAACCAGAAAAAAAAAAAAAGACCCAGCCCATACTGTTAGGGTATTTTCCTCTTTAAATTTTATTTTATAATGACAAGGTTACGTCAGCAATGAGAACAGACCGTTGTGCATCGCTCACTTCAGTAACACGTCAAAGGTGGTTCCAGTTGTAAAAATAAATAATAAATAAGAAAGCAGCTGATATCTCCCCATAAACACAGCCAGGGCCACAGCCAGAGGCTCAGAGGTGGSACCAGGATGGGGATGGTGGAAGAGGACTCAGAAGAACATCCCCAGGGTGGTCCTTGGCCCCTTGCTGTGAAAAGCCCAAAYGATGCTGTGCTCTGGCTGTTGCTGGGACTGGGGGCAGAAGACACTTCCCTGGACAGGGAGTGAGGACCAGTGGGATAAGAACCTCCAGGTTTGGTCTGCAGGGATAACAGAGCCATGCAAAGGAGCTCTCAGCAGGGAGCAGTGCTGGGGACACATTCCCCAGGAGCCAGCACAGGTCCCACATCACCCACCCAGGCAGCTGCTGGCACCATTGCTGCCAGGTAGGATCCACACCTCTCCAGGAGCCCGAAATTCCTGCTGAGAGGGACTTTGTGAACAGCTCCCCCCAGGTCTGAGCTGATGATGTGTCCTGCCACCCCTCCGAGTCACTGGACTCACGGCACTGATTTCCCTGACCCCATGGGTTTCTGCTAAAGTGCTGTGGCTGCAGKCTGCTGTCACCATCCAAGGGGACACCAAGCCCAATGATAACCTGTGCAAAGCTCCAGGTTTTCTCCCCCATGTGCAAAATCCAAGTTTTCCATAGGGTGACTCCCCAAAGTGCCTGTTTGACCTCRCTGTTCTGTGCCTAGGACAAGCTGCTGTGTGCTGAGATGCTGCCCACATCCTTTAGAGGAGAAAGAAAACAACATGGGCTGTAAAGCCTCCCTGTACTGCCATCCATGCAAAAACTGTCTCCTGAGACCTGTCTAGCAGCTCTCCCTGCTGCTATTGGCGTACCTTGCTCCCTAATTGTGTTAAATCTGTCTGGTCCTCTCAAATTATTACACAGGAAGGGTGGGAGGCATGCTAAGTGCTACAAGAGCTAAAATAATTTAATTTACAAGCTCCTCGGAGCAAGGGGAGCGTGTGTGTGCTGTCAGCAGTGTTCTAATAAATACAGATACAATAATAATAATAACAACGATGATAAAATAAATAACAATAACAGGAGCAAAACGCTGCGCACGTGACCTAAGGTTCAGTGCAATCTGAAGGTCATGGAGCTCAAGCAAGGGGTAAAAACATCACTGCACGGGAAGGAGGTGGAAAGCTTCAGTGCAAAGCATGCATAGGACACAGCTGGAAGATCGTGGGATCAAAGGAAGGCAGGTGCAGGATCTCTCCAGCTGGAAATGCCACATAGTCTTGGGGCTTTTATCCTGGCCATTCCCTGCGTGTGGGAATGGCAGGTTCCTGCTGCAGGTCAGAGAGCAGGTGGGAGCTCTTCAGTGATGGATGCTCAGGGGGATCCAGCCTCTTMTTCCTGGGCTTGCAGCTCAAATCCCATTTCTTTCTGTCTCTGCGGTGGCTCTGGCCGAGCTGCAAGGGGAGGCRCGGGGCTCCAACGCGCTCCGCTCCTCCAGGGAGGGAGGAATGCCGGGCCCAGCGGCTCCGTGCGGAGCGGGAAGCGCTCGAGGTCCTGGGGATCCTGCTAAAATCCCAGAGCTTCGGCCGAAAGCCCGCCCCACGGACCTGGGCCCCCGCAAAGCCCATCCCAAGGCGCGCCTGCTCCCCCGGCTCGTCCCCCCGCCGCCGGTCGGGGCTGGGGTCAGGTGTGCGACCGCTTGCTGCTGCCGCGGCCGGTGGCCTGCTTGGTCATGTCCTGGTAGGAGGCGGATTTCAGGAAGCGGGGGTACGAGTCCTTCTCCATCAGCGTGCGCGTCTTGGCCTGCGCCTCGTTGAAGCAGGCGGAGGTGGCMCCCGAGAGGTTCTTGCGCGTGATCTCCCTGGTTTCGTGGTCGATGTTCACCTGCAAGGCAGCAGCACCCACAAAAGTTAACTCCTCTCCTATGCGGGGGCAAAAACTGCTTTTAATCCGTCTTCAGATGAGGGTGGAKATGCTCACAATCCTTTCCATCCCTTTGTGGTTGGACTCAATGTCTATTCCAACATTAACTAATCGATGGTGACGGACCACGCGATGTTAGAAATGAAAGCTCTCGTGAACGAGAGCGCATCTTCCCACTGATCCCAGTGCACTTTAATAAAACCCACCAGGATATTTGAYTCCTTTCCCACCCTATCTGATGCCACAGAAAATGCTCTCACCTCCCTGGGTGCCTCATTTTGGACAAACTCCTCGAAGATCCTGTTGGCTTTGGAGGCCAACTTGGTTTTCGACCGAGTCTTTTTGAAGTCCTCGCATGCCAGCCAGAAGTCGAGGTTCTCCTCGCTGAATTCAGTCTTCAGGAAGGTGTGAAAGGCATTCACCCCACCTGGGGAGGGAGAAAAGCAGTTAATGGGACAGAAGACAGGGAGGAGGATGAGGACCAGCAGCAGGCACTGCCTGGCRAGCATCGCCCTGGGAGCTCAGACCGTGACATCTGCAGATTTCCTTTCCCTCCAGGCAAATTCCATCCTCTGAGACACTGCTAATTGGCCTCCAGACTCCAATAAAATCCTTTCCCACAGACAAGTAATCCTCTGGTTTTATTTATCTGACCTTTCTGTAATGAGGCTTCAGAGTATTTTCTTTACAGCTTCGGAAAAGAGCTAATTCTACCTAAGGAGAAGCGCACTGACGCATTGGAACGCTGCAGGAACCAAGCAGCCGTGCCTTTATTTTGATTTCTCAGCCCAGATCTGAGGGGAACGAGATGCTGAGGATGGGAGAGTAATTGCAGCAAGGATTTCAGAGCCCTGCTGGGAGGCTGTATTAAGTTACAAAGCCTGAGATGCTCGTTAGMCACCACGGCACGTGAGGAAGGCTGGAAAAAAAAATACACTTGGCCCCAGACTAGCGCTGTGGAAGGATTTTGCCTGGCTGGGGAAGAGCTTTTAAGGTAGAAAACTACTTTTGGATTGAAATTTGGCACTCCTGCCATTGTGCAAAGCCCGGTGTAAGGGGGGGATTGCATATGGGACTGAAAAAGAGGTCCCATCCATGGGTCTGGAGGTGCTGTGTGCCATGGGGAGAGGGAGACAGCGTCTCACGGGAGCCTGTGCATCAGACACACAGCTAATAGCACAGCGGGGAAATGCTCTGGTTTCTCAGTAAAACAGCTGAATKCCTTCTCCCTCTGGAAAAGACATCCCCGGAGGCACAGGACAGACAGACAGAGGGCAGCAATGCCGCTTTCTGAGCAAGCCCGAGGGGAGGTGGCTGCATCGCTGTCACCAGCAGGCGCTGAGAGCAGGCGCTGGCTTCTCCCGAGCGGGCAGAAAGGGGTGGTCTGGGAATACCGTCACGTTCCCCCTGGCGGGCTGCTCCTCGTGGGATGCCCGTGACAGTGCTCCTGTCCCAAGGCGGCCGTGAGGTGCTGTGAGACAACACTTGTGCCCTCCCAAAAACACCCAGCCAGGAGGAAAGGGCACAGCTTCATGAGGCAGCAATGAGCCCTGTGCATCAGATCTGGGCAGGAAAGGGACCTCTTTCTAAATCCTAAAACACCTCATTTGAGAAGGAGTCGAGGTTTTCATCATACTCTGACTTCGGGCATGGAGCTTACTAAGAGCCCATTTGTCCTACACGCTCCCACTAAGAGAAGAAAACAAGATGCTACTCACTTTTGCTCTTGAGGAGCTGGTCGAAGGACTCCCTCCATTCCAGCACCTCTCGGGAGGAGTCCCTGGAAAAGACAAAAGGACGTAAGGCTTGCTGTTGAGCGGCGAGGGACGGGAGCACCTCAGCTGTGCAGCTCCATCAGTGGAGACAGTGGCACTGAGCAGGAAACCAGAGCGAGAGGCCAATATCCATTACCTGTGGGCTCTCTTTCCTCTCTCCTCCCTTTCTTTTACCTTCCCTGACGGCTCACCCGACCTCAGCTCCATGCTGTTGGCCAGGAGGCTCTCTAGGGAATGCTCAGAAGAACCCTTTTGCGCCGATACAACTCCAGCAGGTTCTCTGGGGAATGCTCAGAAGAGCACTTTTCTGCTGGTACCAGTCCAGCAGAGCCTCCTCTGCAAGAAGACCCTAGCAATATTTAGGGTTTTGTGTTTAATGCTGCCTGCATTCCCCAAGGATCCCAGGCACCGGTGAGACACAGGAACGGCAGGAGCCCTGCGGGATTSTTGCCTCTCGCCGAGGCCCTGCTCTCCGTGCCTAATGCCAGAGCATCCGTTCCCCCGTCGGGTTTTATAACCGCGGCAGCTGGGAAGTGATCCGCCTTCCCGGCCTGCCTGGGTGGGACTATGGGGAGGGGGAGCCGCGCTCGGTGCTCTCTGCTGCGCAGATGGGCAGGAGCATCCCCCGGGAAAGGCTGATCCACGGGGACCTGACCCGGGCTGAGCCTGGGACAGAGTCCTGCTTGGCTTACCTCCGCCTGGAGCCCAGCTGCAGCTTGCTGGAGCTCCCAATCCTGTGTCCCAGCTCGGGTTTATGAAGCAGGATCCCTAAGCGGSTCTTCAGATCCTTGGCTCTGGAAGGGAGGGAGGAAGGGGAGAGGTGGGATCGCTGGACCATCCCAGTGCTGCAGCCACCCCCTCCCCTGGCAGGGGCTGCACCCCGCAGGATCGGGGGGACAGCCCTCGGTCCCCAGCTCCAGCCACTGCTTTGCTCTCTGATGTATGAAATAAATGGTCCCCACTTGCTTCTCCTGCTCCCTGGCAACCACGCTCGGCAGCGCATTCAGCCGCGGGGACTGTTTTCCCCTGCTCGCTTCCCAGGTGCAGACACATGGAATACAAAGCACGGCGAGCTCTTTCCTCCGGGGCAGGTAACAGAGCAGCTGCTCCGTGCCCAGCTGGAGCCCCCGCAGCTCCCCGGGGCTGACCTGGCTCCTTTTCCCATCCCRCTCTCCCGGCAGCGCTCCGCTGCCTCCGAACCGCTGGAAAAACGCAGCGCTTTCTTTCCGCTCGGAGAGCGGGAGCATCTCCCTGCTGCCAGGCTGCTGTTCCCCTGCTTTCTTTGGGGTGCCCCTCGGTCCCCAGGAGCTTGTCAGCAGGCCGTGGAGAGGGCTGCACTCCGCAGCAGCGCCGTGCACCYACCCCATGCCTTCGGGAGCCGGCGGCAGCGATGCTGCTGTGCCCGAGGCTGGGATGCTGCTGCCGGTCCCCGCGGCTCCGCGYCCAGGGCACGGAGGAGGCGCCTCCCTGCCGGGAGCTCTCCACGGCAGCACGGCAGCAGAAGCGGCTCCCGTCCCCAGGGTGCCCCCGGGGCGGCGTGTGGCCCCGCTGCTGTCGGTGTGCTGCGGCTCGCTCGGGCGTCCCAAGGCGCCCGTAACAAAAAATCAGGGTTTAAATGTCAGCCGTGGCTGGCAGGAGGAGCAACATGTCACTGAGCAGTTCAACCGTGTTGACAAAAACACTCCTGCTGCTGTCAAGTTGTGCGGAGGCAGAGCAGGAGCAGCCCTGGTGTGTTTGTACAGCCCGGCACGGGCAGCCCTGTCCAGACTCCCTCCGCATGTTTTACCTCCGCGCTCCYCTCCTGGAGAGCAGACGGGAGGCAGCCGCCACAAATCACTTCGCTGMGTGTTTCTTTGAGGTCTGCACCCCAGTTTCTGCCCTAACATCACGTCCACAGAAGCAGAGGCTGGTSCGGGTGCATCCATTCCAGCGAACCCTCTGCATCCCAGAAGCGCCTTACCTTTCCAGGCAAGTGATGGGGAGCGCGGCTAAGCCCCGGCACATGCTGAGAGCTGGGCACCCAGGCATCCAGCAACTCATCGGCTCCTTACGGGGATGGCCGGGGGGCGCAACAGGCAGCTGCGGCACCACCTGCCCCGCGGTCGTGTGCTGGCGGCTGGAGCAGCGGCGCCGAGCCGCGCTTTATATCGGGTGGGAGGCGGGAGAGCGGGGAGGGGGACCCAGCATCGCTCCAGCCTCCAGCCAACCAAAAGCTGCTCTGGCAGCGCCCGTGAAGATAAGAGCTTAGGTAAGTTTGTGTGTTCTGCTAAGGGAGGGGGGAGTGGGAGGCCCAGGCTTGTCCTTGAGCATCACAGTCATAGCTGCTTCCTCGAGAACAGGAAAAAACAGGCTCGTTCCATCGACGTGTGGAGCCTGCTGAGTAACCGCCGGCGGGTGGGAGAGCGAGGGACAGCACAGACGCGGCAGCGCACGGCCAGAGGCGTCAGCCCCATGCTGCCGCTCCATCCCAATGCCCCGGGGCTCCCAAACCTCCCCGCCCTGCCAGCACTGCCCCAGCGGTTCGAGCAGGGGATGCCAGTCCCAGCCGAGGCAGGCGGCATCCCAGGGCCAGGAGGGTTTGTGCTTCCTGGGACAGTGTGGTATAGATAGAACAGGAGGGTGTGATRATTGCATTTCCCCCTTCATGGCACTGCCAGTTCACAGCTGGAACTGAGAAGGACAATGTCTGGCCCCATGTGCTGGCTGAGGTTGCATTCCTTCATCACAAATTCCCTGCTGGGTGTGTGGTGAGAGAAGGGAAGGGAAGGGATGCACATCAAAGGAAGGCAGAGCAAAGCCATCTGATAATGAAGCATCCTGATGAGACCTCAGAACTGAAAGGAGATTAAAAGCCAGGGAGAGGCTGGAAGCGGGAGGACAAGGACTGAGCCAGCAAAACAGAAAGATGAAGAGAAAGGGTTAAACCAGTGTCAGACTCTGCGCACCAGTGGACCCCAGGRTCTGGTGCCACAAGCTCCAGAGGTCTGTGACATCCAACAGGTCCCCTGTGCCGAGGTCAGGCTCACACAGGATCCCAGAGAGCTGCCCTCCCTGCAATTCCCCAGCTCAGTGACTCTGCAAGGGAGTGACCTTAAACCTCCCCTTCTCAGGGCCAGCCCAGGGCGAGGCCAGAGCTGCCATTTCCCCTCCTCATCCTCTCCCTTCCTCCCSGCTTGGCGCCTGCTCTTCCCAGCTCAGACATTTTTCCAGAGCTCAGGTTGTCTCCTACCCTTGCTGCCTGCATCCATCACACACAGCACTCTGCCAGAGCATCTTTCCCCTGCCAGAGCATCTTTCCCAGGGGAGCTGAACTGTGCCAGGAGGGTGGCAGCACGAAGCCATCTCGGCCCTGGGCCAGGGAGAAAAGCTCCTCTCAAGCTGCTTTGGGAGCAGGAGCATGAGGACATCTGGATGGGAAGCTTTGGGAGGAGCATGAGGCACCTCAGCCCCCGTGAGCTGTAAAAGGGAGTCCTGTCTTTCCCCTACCACTTAAAAAAAAGCCACAGAATGGTCTTGCTCACAGACRGACAGGAAAGATGCATCAGGACTAATGGCTGAACACACATTTTTAGCTCCTGTCTCAGCTGTAATGTAAAAGCAGCCTCTTTCCCGATGGCTCTGGGGTTTTTCACTCGAATAATCAAGTTTAAGTCTTCTTGGTTAGCAGATATTCAGCTACAGATAAATGACTGRAGCCACACAAAGCTCTTATTCATGTCTCCTCTGTGCCTTAAAACCATGATTAGGGCTGTGATCCTCACTGTGGATTTTGGGGGAGAAGGGGAGGGTAAAGGCTGGAGGGCTGTGGGGTTGCTTTGCCTGTACAGCTGCTGAGGAGTCTGTGCTCACAGGGTGGACTGTGCTCAGTGCTCAGGAAAAGTTTTTGGAAGTGCTTGACTACACCAGCCTGGTGATCCAGCACCCTGCTGGGAGCACTGGTGTCACAACAGCAGTGTCACACTGACATGGGCACAGGCTCCTGGTACCCACGGGGAGGGTCACAGCTATTCCAGAGTCACAGAATGGTCAGGGCTGGAAAGCACMTCTGGAGATCATCCAGTGCAYCCCCTGCTAAAGCAGGCTGGCTCTCACCTCCCASCTGTGCTAGGTGACCAGGGCATTTAGGGTGGTGATGCCCTTTCTCCTCACCACCTACATCTCCATCTTCTCCCCTGTTCTCCACACAGATTCAGTGTGAGGCTCAGCAATGCCCTGCCTCATCATTTTGGGGTGTTAAGCAGGGATTCATCTCTGTCCTTTACCTCTCTGCACATCTGCAAAGTCACGGGAGGCTCTGGTAACTCTGCCTGGTGTTTGAGGCATCATCCGAGCAGGTGATGCCAAGAGGAAAACCTCCAGGAGCCCGGCCACGTGTTGCAGGCTCAGGGGACAGATGATTTCTGGCTGCAGTTCCACCGTGCTGGGAACCACGTGCTGCTCCAGGCAGCCAGGCAAATGTAACTACGGCAAAAACACAGCTGGGATGGCAGCAGAGCAATGAGGGGCACGGGGGATGTGAGCCAGAGCAGGGAAACGCTGCACATCCCCGCCTTGAGATGACAGCCTGCTGACCTCCATGCTTTGCTTCAGACACTGTCTGCCTGCTGCTTCTTCCCAGAGAAATAAAGAGCGATGGACAAGCGTGTGTGTGCTGTTTTACCTCGTCCCCTGTGGCAGCTGTTGAAACGCTTGGCTCAGGTGAGGCAAAGCTGATGGTGAGGCAGAGATGAGGAGCTGCCCCTGGTGGGAGAGAGATCCCTGCACAGCCCCAGTGAGGGGGAAGGAGTCCATCAAAGTCCAAATGTCCCTTTTGGGCAGAAGATGCTGACAGCCACGGGAAGCACCACGTTCACACCACGGGGCTGATCCRGAGCGTGGCCCTGGGACACAGATCCACGTGAGCCCAGGCACAGGAGTGRGATTGGGCTGTTCCAGCAAAGAACAAAGCCTGTCTCCTCCCCAAAGCTGGGACAGACCCTTTGCCACATCCACCAGGCCCCTCTTCTGCCTCTGCCCTTGGATGGGGCAGGAGATGCTATTCCAGGACAGGCAGCACGGGCTGCACTAGGTGAGATATTTCATATTGCAGAGCTCTCCCCGGGGTTATGCAACAGSCCCCGAGCCCAGATGTCTTGGTGCTGCTCTGTACCTAATTGAATTACGTGCTTCCTGTCTCATTTAGCTTAGCAGCCTCCCGCGGCCCCGGCTCCGCTGCCGCCGTTATCGTTCCTTGTTTTGGAACACAAAAAACTCGGCTGTGTCGCAACTCCCGGGGCCAGGCTGCCTTCCCAGAACCGTGCCACAGCCTCTCCAGCACCAATCCACCTCCCATCCGTGGGGACCGCTTTAATTTCCACCGGGAAGGTCCTGGCAGCCCAGGCAAGGTGTTCTGGCTGGGCTGTGAGGGCACCTCCTGCATCCACAGCCATCCTGTGCCAGTTTTGGGGGGTGCTGCCACTRACTGTACCCTCAGCAGCAAAGCACACACACCACAAACCCCGGGGATTGCTGCTGAGGCTCCTGGGTCAGTGTTTGCAAAGTGCCAGCAACTTTGGAAAAGAGGAAAATAAATGTCTTGGCCCCAAGCTGCAGAAATGAGGTGGGGAATGGGAAAACAAAGGTTTGCTGAGAGGGTGCAGAAAAAAAGAAAGGCTGTGCCCAATGCACAGTGGGGCTCTGAGGAGAGTTTCTGGCAGCAGAATTTTTGTATTTTATACTGTTTGAGTGGAATGAGGGGAAGATACAGAATTGTGTGGGAAGGGGAGGTAGGGAGGGGGAAGAGAAGGAGTGCTGTGGGGGTCTCMCTGCATCACCAGGCAGGCTCACCAAGGAGTCTGTCCCTGATTTCTGCAAAACCAGGGGTGACCCACAGAGGTGGCAGTCGGGAATGGTGAAACCTGCAGGCAGCACCTCATCCCTCCTTGCAGAGAGATCAGGGAGAGGGTGAATCCAAGAGAGCAGAAATGGCAGGCTTAAAGGCCCTGCTCATGTTGCACAGCCCCTTCCTCCACCTGCAAGCTGCTGATAAGCTCTGGATGTCTTTGAAGAGGGAATCAGGCGAAGGAGATGGGGATGGGATGGAGGTTGGTGCTGGGCAGGCAGGAGCGCAGCGATGGGAACAGTGTTTAGTGCTGGCCTTGGCAGTGCTGTGCTGATGGCTGGACTTCATGATCTCAGAGGTCTTTTCCAAGCTGAACAATTCCRTGGTGCTGCCAGGGAGGAGCAGGGAAGCTGCCAAGGCTGAGACAGCAGCAGAGCATTTCCAAGTGGTCCCCAAGCAACCACATTGCAGCTGTGTCTCCAGCTGAAGGGACAGGGACAGTCAGGGYTGCTGTGGGACATCACATCTGTGTGCTGGCAGGTGAGTTTGGCTGCACCTGTGCCTGCCCAGCCCTTCCCAGGACAGGCAGATCCTTCACCCTCATCCTCACCCACGGGGTGGGGGTTGGCTGGGTTCCCAACACGCCGCCTTCACACGCGGCACGGGAGGAAATAGCTGCTCGGGAAATTTGTAGCAGTGCGGAAAGAGATTATCGAAATACAGGGGGAAAAAAATAAATTAGAATTACAAATGAGTTTTTCAAGGGGCAGCTGTTATCCACTCTGCTCACGTGCTCGCTTTGCACAGCTGCACAGGGAGAGGTAGCTGACAGCAGGTACTTTTAATCTTCTCTTTCCGTTCCCGGCACCTGCTTTTTAAAGCCATTGAACAGCCAGGGRAAAAAAAAAAAAAGCTGAAGATGATGGCTAAATATATCCTAACTAAGAGGAGAGACAGAGCAGCACTAATGGCAGATCCTTCCTTGGATGCATTCAAATTGGTTTGGCTCCRAGACAGGCTTGGAGGGAAGAAGCAGCAGATGAAAAGGAAAAATAATAAAAGAAGGGATTTAGGGGGGAAAAAAATATGGGGGATAGCAAGAAGCCAGAGGGAATGATAAATTCCAATGGACCCATTTCCAGAGCAAAGCAAGCCCATTTAATTTTTGCTTTTAAATATGCCCATTTAATTTTTGCTTTTAAATGCAGAGCATAGAGCAAACACTCACCTTTGGCAGAGAGGGTGGGCTGTGCACCAGGCAAGGAGAGCCCTCAGTGTGCCCAGGGCCAGATGAGATCCAGGTCACTGCCTTCCTGCTGGCCAGAGCTGCTCAGGAGATGCTCCACTTGGCCTCAGCCCTTCCCCACTGAAGCCCCACACAGCTTCTACAACAAATCTCTCTYTCTCCGTGCAATTTTCTGCTGAAATCCAACCTCCCCTCAACTGTCCTGCCCCTGTCAATGCCTCTCTTTTCCCCTTGTTACCCAGGATTGCCTTCAGCTGCTGCCTGAGCCTTGCCCCAGGCTCTCCAGTCTCCCCAAACTGGCTGGTGATTCCCAGCCTGTTCCTGCTCACCCCTCCTTGGTTTATCCCACCAGGATGCCCCATGCTGGGACCTGGATGTGAGCTGCCTGCTGGAGCACAGCAYTGCTTTTTGTGGTCTGGAGAAAGCTCTTCATTTGTGGTTTGCCCTTCCTGAGCTGATCCATCCACACTGCTCCCTTTCCTGGGATCTCATGCATCCCCCACCTCTGCTCCAGGTGCAGGGAGCAGACTCAGTGCTTGTTCCCACCTCTGCCCATGAGGGAGAGTGATGGAAGGGCTGGCAGAGGGGCAGGGAAAGCAGTGCCACCACAGAGCAGGTGATGCCCCAGCTCTGCCACCTCTGCCACAGCCACCTCGGGCTGCCCCTCTGGGGGTTCATGAGCTGATAAAAGGGTTTTTTCCTGCTTTTCCCAGCCTCAAGGCAGRATGTGTGTGAGAGACAGAGCCCCCAGCCCTGCAGCCCCATGTCCCCCTGCAGGGAAAGAGTCAGACCCCTGCAGGTTGGGTTTGGGGTTTGGGGTTTGGGGTGGGAAATTCATCACAGGCAGCAGGAGGTGTACCCAGAGAAGGACAGCAATGMGCTGGTGGAAGGCTCCCGAGATTTTCCTTCCTCGCAGGTCCTACTGACACATTTCTGACTCATCTCCCCAAACTGCACCTCCAGGGAGCCTGGGTCCAAATTGCTCCAACTGAGAAAAGACTGCTTGGAGCCAACACCACCCCGCTGTGCTGCTTCATCCAGCGTGTCTGAAACCAGGGTCTGGGGAGAAACAGCTTCTCCCATCCTCCTCCTCCTCAGCAATTCCTCCGGGGGACACCCCTCCATCCCCAGGATTGCAGCTCCCACTTTCCACACGGGGAAACACCCTCGACTCGCAGCTKTTCAGACACTCAGGCACAGAACAGATGATCTCGGGCTGTTTATTACATCCTCAGGGTGTCTATACAGCACAGGGGGGTGACACTGGCCAGGATGGTGGCGCAGCTCAGGGAGTGTCATTGCTGGTGGGACACCRGAGGAGCTCCCCAGCCTCCCGGGAAGGGCAGCCTAGCGAGCAAACAAGCAGCTAAAGCAGGGGGAACCCGGGGAGCCCAGCCCATGCCTTCCCCTGGGCGGTGAGGGTCACACTGAGCAGCCTGCCCGAGCTGCTCCTGCTGGGATCTCCCCATGCCCAGACACAGCAGCGGCAGCGGGATCTCATGAAAATAAAGATGTGGCAGAGGGAAGCRTATCCGAGCTGCTCTTTCTAGCTGGTGGCTGGTTTCTGAGTTCACTGCGTGCAGCAGGGCCATCCTCAGTTTCTTCTGAGCCACCCACAGGTTTATTTCCACGGGAAGGAGACATCTTTGTTATTTACATCAGCCTCGTTGGGTGCTTGGGTTTGCAGTCAGGTCCTCAGGGAGRCACGGCCACCCACCAAGGCGGGAGCTTAAAATCAAATCTGAACTCTGAGGTGTGGGGCTGCTGGAGGCAAACAACTCACAGCACAGCCCCCTGTATGCCAGCTCCCTCCTGAAGCAGGCACTGCCTTCCCCCTGTGCCTTTTTGCCGGCAATGTTAGATGTTTTGGTAACAAGCTCATCCCCCTCTGCCACCTCCCTCCCACGGGCTCCCTGAACTCRCACTGAGTTCACCGCAGTCCCAGATTAGAGACACAGCCTCCTGTAGAGCCCGGAGGAGGCACAGAGTACAACGACTGACTCTGCCGAGCAATCACAGCCCACACACCTTTATTGACACTGTTTTTACAAACCAGAGAGCCACGGGGGAGCCCAGCCGGGAGTGACCCCAGTGTGGCTGCCCTCTCCCCCGAGCCAGCCCCTGCCACAAGCGCTGAGTGTGCAGCGTGCGTGGAAGAAGGGGAAAAAAACAAGGAAGACGAAAGACTTGGGGACAAGACGAGCCTCTGCAAAGCCCAAGGGGTGCGTGGTAGGGAGAAGCGTTCTGGTCTAGCAGCAAAATGAACTTTAATTCCAGTTCTGGGATATAATGCTACGATGCCGGAGAGAGCACAGCACCAAGGAAAGAGACAACTGCGGCAGCCCCGGGAATGGAAGATAACGCAGAAATGATGTGAAATGTTTTGTTCTTATATAATGGGGAGAGAAGAGCTCCTAGGAGGTTTACAGTGGCAGTAGGAGGCGTGTAGGAGGGAGATGGCGTGACCAGAGACAAGTATCTGGGGAGGGGAAAGGCACAGGAGAGAGGAGGGAGGGATGGATGACGGGAAAACGGGAAAATTTTGGGAGTCCCAGGCCCAGATAGATGAGGACAAACAGTGCTGGTGGACAGGAAGGTTTGGAGTGCTTCAAGACAGAGAAGAAGGAGGAGGAGAGAGAGGGCTCTGGAGGAGAAGCCAGAGGCCCCCGGGRAAGGGAGAGCTTGCACTGAAGGGTGAGAGGCACTCCAGGACTGGCATGAGGTATGCTTTGCTATTGCTCTGAATGCTGTAAACATTTTGGTTTTGTGTCTATCAGTGAACATTCAGCTCAGTTTGATACATGTGCTCTCGGGGTAACTGGGAGCCTAGCAGAGTTTTACGTCTCTTACTACTACTCGGACTTACACACGAGGCAAACACAGCACTGGCTAAAGGTCTCAGTTTATGTCATTTATGCCTAATTCTCCTATTTGAACATGCACATCTATGTCTCAGAAAAGCTTCTCTAGTAGAGGACACTAAATAAGATACAGAGGAAGTCACATGCGCTCTCATCCACCCGCACCCCAGACACACGCAGCGATTTCCCCCTCCCCTGCTCAGACTGGCAGGACTTTGCCCTTCACACCTTCTCAGCATGGACAACAGGGACCCCCTGGTGCACTAATGAGGCCAGTAAAAATGATGGAAATCATCCCAAGCCAGGCTGGTGGACCAAAGCAGGAGAAACTTAGAGCAGATCCGAGTTCTGCATCAGYTCCTGGAGTTAACACCACCTGCAGCTCCCAGGAGAGGGAAAGGGAATTTGTAAACTGTTTTTTCCCTTCTGCCCTCAGAGTACCTGGGAGCTGTCTGGATATGTGCYAGCAAACAGAATAAAAAGAACAGAGTGAACCCATTTTTTTCCACTCTCTTGATGTGATGGCACACTCTGACGCTACTCCAGACAGGAGGAAAATTTTGGAGGTGTGTTCTTGTGGAGAGGGGAAATGGGTTTGTAGGTTATGAGTGTCCCTTTCACACCAGGAAGAGATGAATCAAGGGTAGGATATTTGTCCTAGATGGGAATTAGTCATCACCCAGTTCTTTCCGAAGCTTTGGCTCAGTCATTATTTCCTTGATCAGCCCCGGGTTTAAGGGGAAGAGCTACAAGCTGCCTGTTTTGATTCGCTTCAGAAYGACAGTCCACACAAAAGAAGCAGCTGGTGCCGTTTTCTTGTTTAAGRAAAATAGAATTTTACTTTAAATAACCAGTCTGCTTTCCTTCAAGAGAGACAAACGGCAAAGAGCAGCAATGAAAATAACTGTGGCAGGCTCACATGCCTCAGACAATGCTTTTGCTCCACTGCATTCTAGGATGCTGTTTCCCGTGGAGGATGTTGTCTGGCACCAATTTAGAGGGGAAAACGCTTCTCCTACAGCAGCCAGGTAGGGTACAGCTGAGATACAGAGCATCCCAAGGGAATTGCCTGTGCCCCTGGGAGATCCCAGGCTGTCCTGTGTTCCACAGGGGTGCCAGGCAGTGTTTCTGGGGAAGGGGAGYTCYCYCAGCCTCTCCTCACAGCCCCACAGGGAAGCTTTGTGTCCTTCCCTTCCAGRTCAGGCACYAAGCGCTTCGCTGCAGCAGAATTTTGTTTGCCCTGCTCACTCCCTGCCCCAGGGATGGRCTGTGAGGGTGATGGGACTCTGCTGGACTTGCTGCAGCCCAGGGACAGCCGCTGGCTGCATGGCCATGTGTCCTTTGCTTCCATCTCTGATTCCTCCCGCTCACTGCACYGGCTCCCCGTCCCACTGCTCCCTGCTTGCTGTAAAGCTTTGGGACATGGAGCTGCTGCACAATGGGGTCMCCTTGGGTAAATCATGGCAAATCCAGGGCCTTTCCCAGATGTCTCACTGCTCCATTTCAAGCAAGGTTTGTGTGAAACCACCACGTCCAGATCTGTGTCCTCACGTGCCTCGACAGCTCCAGGAGCTGTGTCACTGAGCCAGGGTGTGGCTGCACAATGCCACTTCTGTCACCACAGACCAGGCCCTGCTCCTCAGGCGTCCCTGCAGGGGCAGAGGACAGCCAGCAATGCTGGGTCACTGCTGCTCTTTCTGGCCATTCCTCAGGGAGAGTTGACTGGAGATGGTGTTTGCCTTCCAAAGAACCGGAGGATGCTGCTGCTGACCAAGCAGGTGCTGAGAAGCAGGTTATCCTGCTGAACATGRAGTTTGCCCCTGCACTGTATTTAGAATCCAGCATCTTAGAGATCCTAAGGAATATACCTCCAGGATAAACCAAATATGATTATCACCTTTATCTTGATCCTAAACCTATTTGTTTTACTGTCCTGCACAGCATCCTTACAAAAAGTCTCAAAAAACCTCATCCGTTTCCTACCTAATTCATGGCCAGTAATTTTTAATACCCATCTTTTTGTATCTTGTTCCAAACACATTATGCTTAGCTTTAGAATTCATTCTACCTTGTTTACACCACATCACACTAAATCTTTACCAGCAGCTTTCTGTTGTATCAAACCCATCCACCACCCTTGCTGGAGCAGAGGTTTGCTCTGGGGATGACTGAGAAAAGGAAAAGATCCATGGGGTCGCTTTCCAGGCCTTGATAAAGTTAAGCAAACAGACCTCTGGTCCGCCGGCTCAAATCCAGAGACAGGCTGTCTGCTTCTCCCCTGGAAAATATTGCAGGAATCTGACAAGCTGGAGCATTTCCCCATGGAAATGGGGCCACGGGATGGCAGGAATTATTCACAGCATAGACATCTGCACAGACCATCCAGGTGGCCACAGAGCATCTGCAGTGGCCATCCAGGCTATGGGATTAGGGCAGAGGAACACCTCACACCCCTCTGCACACCCTCCATGCTCRCTGTGTTCACTGGAAGCAAACACCCTGCCTGCAGCAGGGTCTGTCCTGTGAGGAGTTCTTTGCAGGACATTGAACCCACAGGTAGGAAGAACCAATAATCAGGGAAAAAAACAAACAAAAATAGATTGTGATTTTTCATGCTGCCACGCCATGTCACATGAAAAATGCCATCTGCCATGGCAGAAGGGTCTTGTGCTTTTTTTTACACTTCACTAAGGGGGCAGAGGGGACATTCCTTCTCCCCACTGTCTCCCAACAGGTCGTTCCTGAGGAGCCACCAAGGCAGCCAGGAGCCCCTTTGTGCTTGGTTTTGGTACAGAGCCCAGCACAGCAGAGCCTGAACGACGACAGGGGCCCCGAGGCTGAGCTACCACACAAATAAATAACAGCCATGAAAAACAATCATTCACATCAGAAGCCTTGCCTTGCCCAGATCTAGCGAGGGCTTTTGGGATTACCTCCCTCGTGAGGAAAACTCAGCTCCTCGCCAGTCCTATGGAAAATTCTCATCCCTGAAAGGCAAGGGACTGTCACAGGGTAGCAGCTGTGTCATAAGGTATGCAGCCAAAATTGGGGGGTCAGCTGAGTTTGCTGATGGCTCCCAGTCCTGGAAGGGGAAAGATTCCTGTGCCTTTGTCTCCTCCCTCCCTCCCCTCGATCCGTGGTCCAGACCACGCTGCTTTGAGCTCCACACAGGTAAGAGCTCCTCTTGGGGCCCTTCCAAGCACAAGGGAGAGGTGAGAGATGGGAGATGTGTGGGAGGATGGAAAGGTGTTATTTACACACAAACCAACACAGCAATTTTAAAGAAAACCTGCCTCGCCAACAGACGACCCCGCAACTGGGGAGGGTTGTGGGTATGTGCTAGAGAGAGGCAACAACTGCAAAGTGCTACTGCTAACCGAAAAAAAAAAAGCACAGAAAGTCTTAATACCACGCCTGGATCACTCTCTGGAAACTTCCTCTGGCCCTCCTCCCTCTTTTCCCATTCCCACTCCTTTGAACACCAAGMAAGTTTCACATTTAGACATGGGTTTTGGCTGTTGTGGGAAGCACATGGTTTGTGAGGGCCCCAYGGCTGCTCTAGCTGAGCCTCCTCTGGGTCTGAGACAGCAGGTCTGTGTAAATTTTGGATCTCAGGAACCTGGGATACGAGTCTTTCTCCATCAGGCTGTGTACCTTCCCCTGGGCTTGGTCAAAGCACGAGAGGGAGGGCTCCTGCACGTTTCTTCTTGTCAGCTCCCGTGTCTGGAAGTCTATGTTCACCTGAGGAGAGCAGCAGAAGAGAGTTTGGCACTGAGGGACCAGCTGGCCTCCTTCAAATGGCACATCCCCTCTGAGCCATGGCTGGAAAACGCAGCAGAACYGAGGTCCTACCCACATCCATGCCCAAACAGCCCCACAGATCCGGCAGATTTAGTGATCCAGTGCTACAAATCCTGCCCCAAGCCTGGAAAACTTGGATTTGTAGAGATGTGAGCACTTCTGAAATCAAATTACTTTTATTATTACTTTTATTCAGACTGCTGACTCACCTAACCTCTCTCCCATCAACCACAATTTCTCTGTTCYCTTCATTCTTCACCCAATATATGAACGAACTTTCAACTGGGTTTAAACCATGAGTGCATTCTTATTAAATGTTTCTAAACTCTGTTGATCTGAMATAAATTGTTTGATTTTTCCCACAGCAGCCTCATGTTACAATATTTTGAGCAGAGGCTTGGAAAAATAAACCACCCTACAATGTTATGGCTGCAGCTTGTTTGCAAAGCCAGCCAGTGGAGTTCTCCTGTTTCCCTAGCACAGCAATCAGCATTTGTTAGGACTATTGTCTGGAAGAAAAAGAAAAGGCTGGAAAGATGTTATTTGTTGTTATTAACCCAGTGTCCAAACTTGAAGGAGCCTAGAAAGCAAAGCTTAATGTGGGTGTCAGCAATATGGACTGGCTCCCTATTGCTTAATGATTTCATGTTCTAGCAAGCCAAAACTGTGATACCAGTGCTAAGGAAACTTCAGRAGATTTTAGGAAAGACCCCATCCTACCTACATTCCCATTTCCAGTCAAGATTCAGCCCTCCACTCCTTAAAAGCTCACCCAGCTTCCTGAGTAACAGCGGGAAGATGATCACGGTGGGCACTGAGACACGCACACACCTTGGTGTGAATCTGGGGCCTTCCCAGTGGCCTTGCAATGGCCATTCTAGCTGGGAGAGTGTAAAATGAGCCATTTTTGGGGTTACTGGCACCTGTATGGTGACAGGGATACATGTGGTGGAGCAGGAGGGGCTGGGAGCAGAGAGAGCCGCCCTGGTTGTGCACTGATGGCAGGAACACAACCCAGCTCAGTCACGACGCAGGAGCTGACGGTGCCATCAGCCTGGCAGTGCTTGAAAGGGGATTTACCAGTCCCAGGCTGTGCCTGCTGTCTGTGTTCAGCTGTGAGCTGCTGTTTGCATCTCTCRGGAGGTCTGAGTGAGGCAGGACTCAGCCAGAGATAAACTCTGCTCCCTGGAGAGCCAGCAAGTCACACATGGGTGGGACAGTCCCGTGCAAAAGTGCAAAGTGTCCCCGTGAGGGATGAGCCCTGGATGAGAGGAGCACGCTGGAATGCTCCAGGGAAGCTCRGGGAGGTTGGGAGATGTAGGCTGAGGTTGAGCTCCCTGGCTGTGACTAATTTAGCATCACAAAGTATTGCCCTCGCTGGGGATGAGTCACGGCAGCAGAGGCAGCTGCAGCAGGCAGGATGGCATTGCCACCCTCCTCATCCTCGCTCCCACAGGGAAGGGAGGGAGGGAGAGCACCCCAGTGCCATCTGGGGGTGATGGCCAGGCTGGTGGCACAGGGTACCCACCTCCCTGGGGGCCTGCACGTCGATGAACTCCTCGAAGATGCGCTGGGCCTTGGAGGCCAGCTTGGCCGCCGAGCGCGTCTTCTTGAARTCCTCGCAGGCCAGCCAGAACTCCAGGTTCTCCTCGCTGAACTCCGTCTTCAGGAAAGCACGGAACGCGGCCACACCATCTGGGAGGGACACAGGAGAGTTTCCAGGGGAGGGGAAAGAAGGCAGGGAGCTGTTCCTTTCACAGACACCCTTCCGTCCACCACTCTCTTCCAAAAAMCATTTGATTTTTGTCCCAAGATCCTCAATCTCAGGGTGTGTCCGTAACTCACATCACTGCTCAGCCGGGCTCTCTGAGCTGCCTCAAAGCCAAACATCACTTGATGTGTTGGAAAATATACCAGTTTAAAATATTTTTTTATGTAACTTTAGTCAGATATTGTTCACCTTTGCCTCGGGGAAAAGTGCTAAAGTTTCTTTGCAGGGCCTTTTCCACCGGGTGAGGCCTGATAAGGTTAACAACTCAAAAGATCGGGAAAAGCACAAAAGATAAAAACCATCAAGGATTATCAAGGGTCATTAACAAAACATCAACCCCAAACCTCACCCCTGGAATGGTCAGAGACACCTGGGCTGGGAAAAGAGATAAGAAGCAGGACCTAATTAGCATTGGAGGGGAAGAAATCCAGATCCAATAGGAACCCAAATACTGAGAACTGCGCAATGTCGCACCGATGAACATTAAACCAATTAAGTTCTATGGGTTTTGACTGTATAAAGTTTGGGGAAAAATCTTTTAAAATCCACGTGTCGTGGAATGATTCTCTCTGCACATCCGGACTATGTGTAAATGAGATGATTCCTTTTACACATCCTGGCCAGAAAATAAAGGAATGCCTTGACTTCTAACATTAAAAATGTTGTTGGAGAGTTTTTGTTTTTCCCGCAGTTTTGGTGACAGATGTAACTCTGAAAAAGTGTTTTCCAGCCAGCATGGCAAAAGTCTTTCCCAGAGRCTGGGACATCCACCCTTTGGAAAGCTCCTGGTGGAATTACCAACTCTTTGCAGTTGGTGTGTGTTAATGCGACACTTSGTAACATCCCGTCCGTCATTAAGAAAAGCCTTTAATAAAACACGGCTGCTGTGGACTTGTCTCCTATGTTTTCTGTCACTTTGCTTTATTGCCTTGTGCCATTTTTAGTCCTCATTTAAACAGAGGAAAGCTCTTGGAGAGTCTGTTACGGCTCCAATAAAGGGGAGAAGGAAAAGGACGCGGCATAATTAAGGCTTGTCTAGTCAGTGGTAAAAGTGTGCTTATCACTTGCTAATGCTTAGCAATTGTGACATTTCAGTAATGCAATCTGAGTCAGCCGGGGCAGATTAGGAATATGGAAAGATTTATTAGGCAATCTGTGTCCTCTTAAACCCCTGCCTGGCCTATTTATGGACACAGCCATTGTTTTTTATTTCCTTTCCCTGAATGGCACCAGCGGAGTTGAAGTAGCCGAAGGCTTCACRCATACCCTTTCTCCTTGGGATAAATTTAGCTACTCCTCTTTTATTTTTTCCCAGTAACATGTTTCTAACTCTTCCTGGTCTTTTGCAATAGGGGCTGGGTTTTTGCAGTTCATGACTGGAAAGCTCTTGACTCAGCACTGGCTGCTTCCAAGCAAGTGCCTAAAAATATTGATGGGGATGCACTTGGCGAGGTCAGACTCCTCGAAATGATGAARGGAGCAAGGACAGGGCATGCCCAGCCTCTCATCCACCAGCAWCCTCAAGTCTTTCTGGGCAGGGCTGTTCTCCATCTGCTCATCCCCCAAATGATATTGGGGGTTGCCCTGATGCAGGTGCAGTATCTTGTACTTGATCTTGTTGAGTTTTCCGTCTCTTAAAACCTGTCCAGATCCCTCTGGATGATCCTGACATCTTTCAAACAGGCTGTTCTTTCTATATTCTATATATGTCATATAATAATAATGATGATGATGATGATGATGATGATGATGATGATGATGATGATAATAATAATAATAATAATAATAATAATAATAATAATAACAATAATGATAATAATAACAATAATGATAACAATAAAGCTGTATGTGATATGCTATTTATATGCTATCTGTATGCTACATATATGAATATGCCATGCATGCTACAATCTATAGCAATGTAACACTGCCCCGCTTCTCCCTCACACATCCTAAACTTCTTCCTGCTTCTCTCGTTTCTGGTAATGAYTTAGGACATGGAGATATTTTCCAGCTCCTGCTGAAGCTCCAAGCCCTAGGCAGCAGCCCTGGGTATTGAACAGCAACGAGCAATCCTATTTCTGTCCGCACGTCAGTCAGAGAAGATGTCAGACTGCCCAGCCCCTCAAAGGGAAAGGCAGAAGAGATATTAGGCCAGACAAGCCCAAATTAGAGGCTGAACATCTCTGCTCTTTGGGTTCCTCAAAGCTCCTTCATTAGCGGGCTGTGTGTGCTGACTGCTCCATCAGCAGTCTGCTATCAGCAATAAAAATGGATTCATCCCATCCCAGCCCCGCTCCCTCCTTCTGGCAGCCCCAGAAATAGCTGCATTATTCCAGCTCGTCCTGACACTTCTTAATTAAAGCGATTTTAGGAGGAGATCAGGGTTCTGCACKGCCAGGGTGGACAAAACCGGGGTTCCTGTGTGAGTGACAGTGCAAATTGTGGGTCTGGGGCAATATTGTGCCATCAGCCCCGGATGCTTGACATTAAATATTCCAGCACTTAAGCACACCACTATGTCTATGCTTTGTCCCTGCTCTGCTCTTGCTCCCCTGTCTCTGTCCTGGTCTCTTTTTTCCCCTCTTTTCCTCTTCAACAGCCWCAGAGCCCCAGAACTGACAGAGGATCACTTGCAGGAACAGCAGTGTTGCATGGAAATACCATATCTGCAAAACAGAATATCTGCAAAATAAAATGTCTGAAAAATATAATACCTGAAAAATGTAATATCTGCAAAATATAATACCTGAAAAATATTATATCTGCAAAATGTAATGTCTGAAAAGAATGATACCTGAAAAATGAAATATCAGAAAAATATAATACCTGAAAAATATTATCTCTGCAAAATATAATACCTGAAAAATATTATCTCTGCAAAATATAATACATGAAAAATAAGTTATCAGCAAAATATAATACCTGAAAAATACAATACCTGAGAAATATCATATTTGCAAAATACCTGAAAAATATAGTACCTGCTAAAAGAAGGGAATGTAATGACTGATAAGAAGAAAAAGGCGTTTGCTACAGCCCTGCCCTAGAGAGCAGCCTCAGCAGGTTCCCCTGGGACCAGGAGGTTTCCATGAGCTCTGCCTCCTGCTCTCATGTCAATCAAGCTCTTTTTAATCCTGAAATAAGTTTAGACAGTGAATGGATAAATAATAGTGTCTGGCTGTTCTCTGCTTTTTTTACACACCCCTGTCATGCACTCCTCACAGCCTTTGAGGAGCTGCAAGTGATGAGGCTGAACCTGTGAGGACCTTGCAGGAGAGGTCATCCATGACCCCTGGCTGCCTGGTTTTCCAGTTTTCATCCCCAGCCCTTGGCTGCCAGGCTTTCCAGCTGTGCCAGTGGTCAATCACTGCCAGAAGTTTGTCATGGAACAATGACAAATCTGATTGAAAGGGCAGGAGGACAATTATGCATTGGAACTGCCRCCACCTGAGCAGGAATGTGACCTGGAGTTGACTTCCATCTCCTCCTGTATTTGAAGGCTATCAAGGGAGAATCATTCACGAATGATCAGCATTTCACAGCTCATCCCACCCRACTRGACAGCTTTTTTCCTGGGGCAACCSGCACTRGAGTGCAGTGTGATAGGAGCAGGAGGGATCTTTCACCTCCTGAAATATCCTGGAGTACGATTCCGAAGGGATGCTTTACAGGGAAAGCACAGAAATTAAAAGCAGGGTTAGAAATCTGAAGATGCAGCAGCACAAGATAATCCCTAACCTGTAGCCCCAGGCACAGCCACTCAGGAGGACAGGATGTGCTGGTGAAGGTGCAAGACAGCTTCAAGACAACTCTTGGACAATTATTCAGGAATTTGAGTCCTCAAGAGTCCTTTTCTTGAAGCCAAAGGAGGAAATGGACAGTGATGGAGCAGATAAATTGAAGGCAAAGCAACAGAGTTCCTTACTGAGTGTCAGGAGTCTGAGGGAAAAGCAGCAGACATTTGCTCTATTACTTTTGCAGTGTAAATATGAGCTTCAAAATGCCCTGCTCTCAGTTCAAACTGACTGAGGAAAGAGGAAAAACTTCTTTTTCCTGAAGAAAGAGGAAAACTGACTGCACAAGAGAACTGCTAGGAAGGGTTGTGCAAATGCTCTGACATACCCAGGACCTTGCAGGTCACCTGTGAGTTAGGCAGTGACAGGAATTTGTGTTTTATGAAGTGGGAGTGCAGGGCAGTTCAACGACCATGTGGGGACAGGGGCTCCTGAAATCCCACCCAGGAGATGGAGAATGGATCCTTTCCAGCAAGAAGGGCTGTGGGAAGGGACAGCAAGGGACTGAAGTGTGGAGCTGAAAACACAAGACCAGCTCTTAACTAAGTCAGGCTCCAGCAGCTTGAGGAAGAGCCCAGGTTAGTGGCCTAAATCATTCAGGCAACTCGATAACTCAGCCCATCAGCAAACTTTGTGCAGGGAGGAGAGTGGCTGATGGATGGATGGATGGATGGATGGATGGATGGATGGATGGATGGATGGATGGATGGATGGATGG
>NW_026623836.1:249214-257661 GCF_030028575.1 Malurus melanocephalus | reverse complement strand
GCACACGAACCTGTTCTCACTGCTGCTGAGCAGAGCTCCCCTCAATCTCAGCTGCCTGTCACCAGCACAATGCTAATGCTCTTCTGGCTTAGAAAGAGCTGGGAGTGGGTTGGGATATTCCTGTGCTGTGTAGGAAGTGAAGGAATGTGTAGACAACAGAAGGGGGAGAACAACAATAAAGTTTGGGCGGAAGAGCACGGAGATCACAAAAAATCTGGAGAATAAAGCCACCCCGAGATAAAAGTGGGAATTCAGCACGAAGGTTTTTGGTGYCGAATGCTTTGCTGGAAAATGACAGAGAGATGAGGACAGACTGTCCTGCTGGCTGCTGGACAAACGATAAGCCATGTGTCTGGCCCCGTGAGGGACGCAGAAGGAGACATGCTAGTGCTTGTATTCCCCTGCAGCCGCCTGTCAAAAGAGATCCTCATCTGGCCGAGCAGCCTGCAGCTCCTGGGCACGGGCACAGTGAGGGGATCTCTCCTCAGTTACTCACACAGGGGCACTCTCACTCTGGGTGCCACGCAGAGCTCGCTTCCCTGGGAGCCTTTGCTCTGCCGCAAAACGGGGAAAATGCCCAAATCCWGCGTGTTAAAAACGCTGCTTTTCCTCCCTGGGCACGCAAGGAACCACACTGCACACAATCTGCCTCTTGCTCTCTCAAGCAGGATCAGGCTCCCCTCTCCTGTTGCTTGCTCAGAAGCCCTGACCCCAGGGAACGTGGCTCCGCTGTGTGTGCGTCTGGCAGGGAGCTCAGCCTGATGTAAAACAGGGATTGTCTGGCTGACCCCGGGGGTTCCGAGCTGATTTGCTTCACCCATTAGCAAAAACAATTAGGATATCATTGCACTGACCTCTCTGTCTGGGGCTGCCAGCGGAGCGGAGCTGCTGCATCCTGCTGCTCAGCACTGCTGGCTCCAGAAGGGATGAGGGAATTGAGAGCCSTCCTGCATTTCCTACCCACAATCTCTTGTTAATTTGAACTCAAAATATCCCTTGAGTGGCTGGGGAGTTAATCCAAATCAGACCAGTCTACGCACAGGGGCATCACTCAGCCTGGGAATCTCCCAATATTCAAATCCCAGGGGATTTCAATCCTTGCTGCCCCRCAGCAGCAGGTCAGGAGCGAACATTGTCTGCACAGATCATTCATTAGAAGGGTGAGAGGAGATCAGGAGCTCCACAGGGCCATCACACTTCAAGGGATATCTGGYAAAGGTGATCAGAGAATMYCAGAATGGTTTGGGCTGGAAGGGACCTTAAAYATCATCTCATTCTGACYCCTCTGCCATGGGCAGCYCCTGCTGGACCAGGTGGCYCAAATCCCTTCCAGCCTGGCATGGTGACACTCTCCACAGGGTCTGTGTACTGCATGGCACCTGTTCAGGTCATTTCATCTGGAAACCTTTTGGATACTGTGACAATAGGAAGGGGAAGAAGTGTTTTTCCYGTCTCACAGAATGCTGCAGCACTGCGAGCCTCTCTGTGTACGAGGGCTGCCTGCTCACCTTGGCCCTTTGGAGAGCTTCTTTGGGAGCTCTGATCCACATTCTTGCTCCTTGGACAATTTTACTACATGTCCAACCCCTTGCAGTATTGCCCACAAGGTCTGCCCCATTTTCAGCTGCTCCATCCAGCTCCCGCATGGGCACTTTGGGGTTTATTTTCCCCCTGAARCAGTTTGGCTGGAAGGCACCCAAACCCATCTGACTGCAGCACAAAGCCCCCTGAAATCACAACCCCCTTTCCAAAATAAATGACCTGTCCATCCAGTGGAGACAGTTTTTGACAGATGTGTCAAGCAGAAATGCTCTACCTGAGGATGCTGTGAGTCCCAGGGGAATTCTCCCCGGGCTCAGCTGGTGCTTAGCCCATGCCCCCAAGCATGAATTCCAATTTTCCCTGGATAATGCTGTTCACCTGAACAGTCACAGGGAAATTAGGCTGGGACAATTCTGTCCTTCTCTTGGCACTAAAAGCAGAATATTTGCTGGCAGCTTCCCTGCAGACAGATGCCAGCAGAGGCCAGGCACAGCTTTATTTACGCCCCAATTTTGGCCAGTTAAGGCAAAAGGCTCCCTTACCTGTCTAAAATCAGCACGTCCTAACAGCAAAAATGCAACTCATACAATATGATTAATTCTATGAATATGTTCTCTCCTTTAAACAACTGTAACTAAAACAACACTTCTGTTTCAACAAAGCTTTTTGTATTTGCATCATTATAACCCTTGACTGCCAGGCTGGCAATTCCAGAAACTTCAGGTGCAAAGCAGTTCTAAAATGTTCCTTTAGAAAGTAGTTTATTAAACAACAAATTTTTTTGTCACCAATCACCAGGCAATGTCACCGTGACTGCTGATAAAAAAAGATTAATTTAAATTTTAAAGATCACCTTCTGTTGCTATTAGGAACTGAATATTTTTCATTAGAAACTGAATATTTTTCATTAGTGCCAGAGAGTTATCAGAATTACTTTCCATTCCAAGAGGCAGGAAAAATCCTGATAATTCATTTATCACTCTCTAAGTCGAATTTATTAATAAAATCAGACACCCTTGTGGAGGCTGCTGGTCGAAATAATTGAACTAAGGTTTGATTTAGCATTTTTGCCATAGTCAGCTGAAGAGGGAAGAATCTGTATAACATCAGGACATAGGTGGGTAAATTCACTGGGGTTCGTAATCCAAGCACTTTTTCTGCACTGAGTATCTCATAAGGAAAAATTCTACAGTTACACTGGTGAAGAAGAGATGAGTTCAGGATGGTAACAGGGATGTGAATAACCTGGCCTCMCCCCTCCCCACCCCCCAGACACCCTATAATCTCCTTGGTGCACCTTCCCCTTCTTGTTCTGAATTCCCACAAAAGAAATGTTCCTTTTTAGCCATCCCCAGCTCCATACACCATATATTTTTTCCCCTATTGGCTGCAAGAGCAATGATCTCAACTAGATACTGCTGCTAAAATTACATACTGCTTTTCCTGCCTTGGTCAGCCAGCCTGTTTAAAGTTGTCACTTAATTCCCTGCCAAAACTGTTGTCATCTCTGTAGAAACCTAGCAAAATTACCCTTCACTTAATAATATAATTCCACACTTACATTTGAAAATGTAAGGAAAACCTGAGTTTCTAGGCAARCCAGACAGCTCCTTATTGCCATAAAACAGTTCACCACCCACATTGACTTTTCCCCAACCTTAACTCAGTTTTTATTCTCCAACAGAAGCCCATGAAAGAGCTCATACTGGGAATTTTGCTGCCTTGTTTATAATTTCTCAGCRTGAAAACACTGGTGAGGCAGAGCAATGTTTGCTGAACAGAGCTGATAGGATTGATCTGTTGAATTGAACAGAGCGGGGTGTGCTGATTACAGGTTGGCATCAGGTCCCTGGATGTGAAATTYTGAAATTGTCAGGTTTGCTGGGATAGCTGCACATTGAGCTCTCATCAGGGGGACCACGGTTGGTTCCTCTGTGACAGGGCAGGCTGYTCAAGGATACTGAGCTGGAAAAGGCAGCACCTTGGGCTGATGGCTTCAGCAGTTGTGGTTTTCCTTGGGGTTGGGAGCAAAGCCATGAAGGGAACACACAAAAAAACCTTTAATCCACAAGGCAAGTCCTGCCTGTGAAGGAGGGTGACCTGTGGGCAGTGACCAGCTCTGAGGGACCACTCCCCTGCTCTTCCCTAATTACAAAAGGAATTAAGAGGAAATAGAGGGAGAATTTGATCTCTACTCACATTTATGGGACAAAAGGACATCGAAAGAGTCTGCCCATCTTGTTGCTTCTTCTGTTGACAGCCTTCTGAAAAGAAAGGGAGGGACAAGTCACAGACAATCCCTGGCTGCTGACCCCCTCTGGAGCTGTTTGATGAGGMCACCGAGGAAGGCTGGAGTTCATCTCGCCTGATTTTTGACGTTCAGAGTGTAGAACTGAGCCAAGTGACCCCGGGGTCCCTCTGGAATCAGTGAGGAGACACCATGGCACCTGCAGGGACTCATCTCTGCTCATCTCACAGCCCCAGGCAGGCAGGTAAAACAGGCCAGATGAACCATAGCCACAAAGGGAACGATTTTTCCTCATTGACTCTCAGCACAAGCCCAGAGAACAAGCTCAGATGCAGACATTTACATTGTAAAAGCCAAAAGTCAGGCGAAATGAAACTCAGCCCTGCAAAAGTGTTTGTTTCTCTGGCTCGCCTTTCAGGGGAAGGACAGATCTTAGCTGAGGTACAAAGAGGGACTCGTGATCAGATGAGTCCCATTCCCACTCATCCCTGGAGGGGCTCTGGAGGGGCTGAAGCATCTCCCTCAAGCGTTGTGAGAACCATCACCCCAATTTTGTCAGTGCTGAATTTCTAAGCTGAATTTCTGATGGCAATCGGTCACCTTTTAAACCAAACCAACTGCTCAGGCTTCGATTTGTGACAGAAGATGTGTAAATGACATCCCCAAATAGGTGCAGACAAGTCCCACACCCAGTAGAGCTCATCTCAAAGATCCAGGTATTTCCCGAGGCTGCTCCCGCTGGATCAACTCCCCGTTTGTTTTCCTTGTGGAATCGGTCACAAAGGGCTTAATACAAAGTACAACAAAAGGAAGACAATAGTGGGGGGAARGGGGTGGTAGGTGGGGAGGGGGAAGGACAGGAGTGGGGTTGGCATGGGATGCTGCAGCTATACTCACTTCAAAGCCCGGTTGGGCTTGTCCGGAAGAATAGCTGTGAAATCATTATATGAGTCTGATTTGTGAGACAGGCAGCCCAGGCGAGTCCTCATCCCTCTGTTCCTGTGGTCGAGGTGGGGGAGCAGGGGTGTTAGCAGGGGAAAACCAAAGAAGAGGATSATTATAAGTCTAGCCAGCTTGGCAAAAGGCAAAGAACAAACCCAAAAAAAAAAAAAAAGAAACCTCGGTGGCTCCGTGCCAGACCCGTGTCCTCGGTTCCCTCGTGTGTGAGAGGGACCCTGAGACATCTCCAGGCAGATGTTGAGGGTGGGCACAGCACCAGAGCAGCTGAAGGCTCAGCCACAGCATTCAGCTGGCAAAAAGGCTTTGAAAGGCTGCRCTTTGGGATGGTTTCTTGGAAAGTCCTGCTCTGGTCAGGTGTGAGAGGAGAGCAATGGGCAGCAGTACAAGAAATTGGTCACCACGTTCCAGCAGCACCAGAAACAGCACAAATGCCAGAGCTGGAGGGCAGGAGGGGGCTGGAGGGAGGAGAGGGGTTGTAAAGCACCTGCAAGGTGAGGCTGTGCTGCAGAACCCTGAGTTCCCAGCCGGGATCGATCCCAAGTGGCTTCTTTAGGCTCASGATTACATAAGCAGGATCAAACTGCCTGTTTCCTGACACGCTTACCCAGGCAGAAAATGGCTTTATTGCTTTTTTCCTCTAAATTTCAACCCAGCCCCAGAGCCTTCCATCCTCTGCCAGCCCCTGGCGTCCTTGCCCAGCCCCTTCCCGGGACAGCAGCCGCAGCATCCTTCATTACATAACCCGGGATGGGCAGGGACACAGAGGGACAGGGAAAGGGAGCGTGCATGACACGGGGCTGGCATCACCTCCTCCTCTAAAACATTGGGCTTGCTGCTTCATGGGCTTGCACTGTCATCTGCCTCTCCAGCCAAGGACATCTCCTCCTATCTGAGATTCCCTGGACATCAAACTGGGCCATCCTCCCCTCCGGACCACGGGAGGAGCACTCAGCGACCCAGTCTCCACTTTTCAGCTGCTGCACCGACTTCTGAGCTGCTGAAAGCCCTTCCCCAGGCCCTGCTGCCAAACAGATGCCGAACACTTTCTGTGGCTGCACAAGTACAGCGTTTTTCCCCCTCCATCTGTAATTCTTGCACAGAACACTTCAGCACCAGTGCCTGAGCCAATCTGTAGCGCGCCTGTTTCCCCCTTCTCCTCCCGCCCTTCGGAGAGCTTCTATTATTGCACATTTTAATGTAATCTTAAAGCAAATTAAATGTTAATTAAATGCACCGAGTGTCTCCCTGGTGCAGCACAGGCAGCTCGCAGTGTTTAACAAGCACAAAAACCAGGAGCTCTTCAGTCACRGGAAATGTTGCAGCTCTCCAGCCATGGGCCGGGGGATGCTGTGCTCCACAAACTCCAGGTGAGACCCACATTCCCAGCTGGACCTGCTGCGCTCAGGAGAACACCAAGGATCCTTCTGGTACCTCTGCTGCTGCCTCCTACCCCCCACCTTCCTGCTCCCTGCTCTGTTTGCTCACGAATTTCCCAGAGAGAGGTGTGACAGGCGTTACCGCAGTGCTGCTCAGATTCCCCTCTGATGCCTGAGATCAAGGGACTGCAGCAGGGAACCAGAGCAGGCACAGGGGGCTGCGAGTTGGTTCCCCACGGAACAGCCTTCCCTCGGTGAGGACTTCCAAGGCAGGACACGGGAGGGAGAGAGAGAGGGGRAAAGAAATTGGGTTTGCAGGAGGTGGAGAGGCAAGGGAAGGGCAGGAGAGAAGAGCAGACACTGCAGTGAGCCAAAGGGCTTTTGCTGGACGAGGCAGACAGTGACAGGGTGGGCAGGGGTGAGGGGTGCACCGTGTCTTTCCAGTTACCTCCGTGGGATCAGTAAGGCAGCCATTCAGGCATCCAGCTATGGTTAACCCTTTAACTGGCTGGCTCGGAGTGCAGTCGGGGCTGTTTGCAGGAGGCAGGAGTGCAGGAAGGAGGGATTTACTGTTTCATGTCCTGGCACTCAAAAATACACCAAAGAATCCTCTTTGCCAAAGCCAAGAAGGGCCAGTTGTCCTCAACCCATTTGATCCTCGCCTCCTAGCGTGGAAAGTCAGTCGTTCAGTGGAAGACGCTGAGAGTTGAGGGCTGGTCACAGAGGACAGACAGCATTTCCTTCTAAGACCAAGACTGCAGGTAAAGTCCAGCTTCGGGTCTAAAGTGGTTTGAGTTTGGTGTCCCAGCTCACCAGGGAGCAGCAGGAGTTGGCATTATCCCACTCATCCTTCAACACCTCCGAAGGTCTCTCCTCAACGGGCAGAGCTCTGGGCTGACCTCGCTAAGAAGACCAAACTACCTCTTGTCCCTGTCCCTCCAGGTCATGGCTGGTGTTACTGGCCAGGCATCATGGAAAAGCTGGCACTGCAAACAGAATAACAGGAGGACTTCACGCGTCTGCAGGCGCCGCTCCTYTCACCACCACAGGCTCAAGCACTCACACAAAAATAACTCAGAGCAAGCCACTCCTCGCTGGGGTGGTGGGAGCTGCGGGGAGCCACCACGSAGATGCACAGCCTGGAAAGGGGGGAAGGAGGAAAGGAGAGAGGGACATTGGRGATGGCGGGGTCCCCTGAGCCTCGGCACACTGGAGAGTGACTGGTTGACAACTCTCACACCAGCAGAGAGTGAAGGTGAGACCCAGCAGGCAGGASAGCAAGGGACAGAGAGTAGGACTCTCCAGAGGGCAAAGGCAAAGATTTCTGCTTTGCCAGGGTGGGCAAGCTCCAGGYACCCTCCAGGTCACATCCTCCTGCCCACCGGGAACAAATGAGGAGGAGTCAAAGGAAGGATGAGGTGAGAGGGTGTGCAAAGAGTCAGGAACCTGTTCTGCCAGGGCCTGSGGAGACCCTGGAGCTCGGGCCGCCCAACACAACATCCCTCTTAAAACCTGATTACATTAAAAACGCACAAAGCCTCTTCCCCACTAAATTAATGGAAGCGGGATTGGGCTGCATTGCCAGTGAGTGCATTTCCTTAATCCTCACCCTGACCGGCTGCTCCGCTGTGCTCCGACTGAAATCAATCCTTGTAATTCCTTTAAGCCCCTTTAAATTTCCTCATTAACAGCCTCGCCCGCATGTGGGGCTGCAGCACATGACTTCCAAGAGTCCAGAAGCTCCTGCTCCTCTTTCCCACCGCTGCTCCGAGGTGGCAGCTGGAAGCAGAGCTGGGTGCCCTCTCCCTTGCAGCCTCCTCCAGSAGCCTGAATTTTGGGGTGCTGTTATGAAGCAGCCTTCTACTGAACCCCACTCCCACTCACTCAGCCCTCACCCACACCGCTGAGCAGCACCCAACTTCCCTGTGATCCCAAAGTCTGTCCGACTTCACGGATGCTGGGACCGACATTTCCCGTGAAGGCAATCCCACTGCTCGCCTGACATACCCACGGATRTTTCCCTCTGTTTGCAAACAAAGCSACTCAGTTTTGACTTTAAAATGTGATTTGTGGTGTCTGGCAAAGGCATTGCAATTAAGGTCCTGCTGAGGGGTTTTGCCTCCCACTCCATCCTCGATCCCACCTCCCCCTCCCATGCCAGGAACCCGGTCAAGGAGAATTGCCAGCCTCATCATGGATGTGTTTTGGGGGTTTCTCCTTGAGAGGCAGAAAGGGAGGGGTGTGATTAGGACGTTCAGGTTATCAAACCACCTGAGCAATATCAAACCACCTGAGCAAAGCTAAAGAAGCCATCCCAATAC